>NC_041399.2:126684983-126794983 GCF_900747795.2 Erpetoichthys calabaricus
GAGCCGCAGGGCGATCTGCGGTGTCTGCGTTTCTCACCTAAGTGCACAGGTGGGAAACTGCCCACATCCATGATTGTTCCTGTGGCTGATGGGCTGCAGCTGCCATGTCCTCCCCGCATATATAGAGAAGCGCGAGCCGGTTAAGGGGGAGAAGAAGTAAAAGAAAAGAGAGGAGAGGAGAGAGAACGGAGGTCGCAGGAGGAGGCAGGAATCCGCAGCAGTAGGATGTCAGTGCGTGAGAGCGAGCGAGTGCTGGCTCGCGTGTAGCTGAACAGGCGAGCCAAACAGCTGAAGCAGGACGGTGTAGAGAAGGTCAGCTGCATTAAGTGTCTTGCCTGTTGCAGAGCCCGCATGGGAGAAGCAGGTGAGACGCTAACAGAGAAGAAGCACCGGGGATTGTCATCTGTTTTTTGAAGACTGCTTCCTGTTGACGTTTTAACCTCGAGTTAAAGGATTGTTATTCTTGTGTACTTTAAACCTCTACTTCACCACTGTTTTAAGGATTATTTATTTAAAGATTTATTGAATGCTCTACTGCCCTTTGGACACCTGTTTTGATTCTTTTAATAATCAGTTATATTATTTACCAGTGTTATTTATTAAAGGTAGACTACAGTATATATAATTTATCAGTGTTATTTGTTAGGAAAATTGATTTTATGTTAATATATTTGGGATGTGGAACGGATTAACTGGATTTCCATTATTTTCAATGGGGACGTTTGTTCTAGATACGAGAAATTCGCTATACAAGCTCAGTGCTGGAACGAATTAAACTCGTATCTAGAGGTTCCACTGTATATATATATATATATATATATGTGTGTGTGTGTACACATATATACAGTGGTGTGAAAAACTATTTGCCCCCTTCCTGATTTCTTATTCTTTTGCATGTTTGTCACACAAAATGTTTCTGATCATCAAACACATTTAACCATTAGTCAAATATAACACAAGTAAACACAAAATGCAGTTTTTAAATGATGGTTTTTATTATTTAGGGAGAAAAAAAATCCAAACCTTCATGGCCCTGTGTGAAAAAGTAATTGCCCCCTTGTTAAAAAATAACCTAACTGTGGTGTATCACACCTGAGTTCAATTTCCGTAGCCACCCCCAGGCCTGATTACTGCCACACCTGTTTCAATCAAGAAATCACTTAAATAGGAGCTGCCTGACACAGAGAAGTAGACCAAAAGCACCTCAAAAGCTAGACATCATGCCAAGATCCAAAGAAATTCAGGAACAAATGAGAACAGAAGTAATTGATATCTATCAGTCTGGTAAAGGTTATAAAGCCATTTCTAAAGCTTTGGGACTCCAGCGAACCACAGTGAGAGCCATTATCCACAAATGGCAAAAACATGGAACAGTGGTGAACCTTCCCAGGAGTGGCCGGCCGACCAAAATTACCCCAAGAGCGCAGAGACGACTTATCCGAGATTTCACAAAAGACCCCAGGACAATGTCTAAAGAACTGCAGGCCTCACTTGCCTCAATTAAGGTCAGTGTTCACGACTCCACCATAAGAAAGAGACTGGGCAAAAACGGCCTGCATGGCAGATTTCCAAGACGCAAACCACTGTTAAGCAAAAAGAACATTAGGGCTCGTCTCAATTTTGCTAAGAAACATCTCAATGATTGCCAAGACTTTTGGGAAAATACCTTGTGGACTGATGAGTCAAAAGTTGAACTTTTTGGAAGGCAAATGTCCCGTTACATCTGGCGTAAAAGGAACACAGCATTTCAGAAAAAGAACATCATACCAACAGTAAAATATGGTGGTGGTAGTGTGATGGTCTGGGGTTGTTTTGCTGCTTCAGGACCTGGAAGGCTTGCTGTGATAGATGGAACCATGAATTCTACTGTCTACCAAAAAATCCTGAAGGAGAATGTCCGGCCATCTGTTCGTCAACTCAAGCTGAAGCGATCTTGGGTGCTGCAACAGGACAATGACCCAAAACACACCAGCAAATCCACCTCTGAATGGCTGAAGAAAAACAAAATGAAGACTTTGGAGTGGCCTAGTCAAAGTCCTGACCTGAATCCAATTGAGATGCTATGGCATGACCTTAAAAAGGCGGTTCATGCTAGAAAAACCCTCAAATAAAGCTGAATTACAACAATTTTGTAAAGATGAGTGGGCCAAAATTCCTCCAGAGCGCTGTAAAAGACTCATTGCAAGTTATCGCAAATGCTTGATTGCAGTTATTGCTGCTAAGGGTGGCCCAACCAGTTATTAGGTTCAGGGGGCAATTACTTTTTCACACAGGGCCATGTAGGTTTGGATTTTTTTTTCTCCCTAAATAATAAAAACCACCATTTACAAACTGCATTTTGTGTTTACTTGTGTTATATTTGACTAATGGTTAAATGTGTTTGATGATCAGAAACATTTTGTGTGACAAACATGCAAAAGAATAAGAAATCAGGAAGGGGGCAAATAGTTTTTCACACCACTGTATATATATATATATATATATATATATATATATATATGTGTGTGTGTGTGTGTGTGTGTGTGTGTGTGTGTGTGTGTGTGTGTGTATATATATATATATATATATATATATATATATATATATACACATTATATATATATACACATTATATATACACATATATATATCCATCCATCCATTTTCCAACCCGCTGAACCCGAACATATATACACATATATACACACACACATATATATATATATATTATATATATTATATATATTATATATATATGTACTCATATATATATATATATATATACTATATATATATATACACACATATATATATATATATATATGTGTGTGTATATATATGTGTATATATATATGTGCATATATGTGTGTATATATATATATGTGTGTGTGTGTGTGTATATATCTAATAGCTCATAATGGAAAATTTGCATTACTTTTAGTTGTGTATATTAAAATAGGAGAGAAGTTTTTGGAGACAGTAAATGAAGGCCAAGAGTGCTTTAATCACTGACTGACTGGCTGGCGGTTACTGATGACGTCATGCAGGTTGATAGGGGATATGATGAAGGGTAATTTCTTGTCCAGATTTAACATCCTAAAAATCTCCATCAAGCTGTGATATAAAAGAAAACGCCTCAAATGACAATGATGCAGATGCTATACAGGTTTTGAGAGAGGCAAATGCTTTAATGAATTTCAAAATGCTGCTTCTAATAAGAAGTGAGAATGCAGTGTTATGAGAGATAGAGAGGTGTTTACAGTTCTGAAGCCTCACCAAATCATAATACTGTCCAAAGGTGAAAGCACAGCGCCACATAAAAAGTGTGCCAGTGAAGAAGAGTAGGAGATAAGGTGGTCCATGAAAGTATAGTACACACTTGTTAGGAAACATGTCTTTCTCCTTTTGATACTAAAGTGATGCTTGTTTTTACAGACTTTGATTTAAATCAATATACTGTATGTAAAATCTTGTTTTTTTTTCTACCTTTGACTTCTAGTATTTAATGCCTGGTTTCTCTGAAAATAAACTCAAATAATTAGTAAATGGAAACATTAATTTTACCTCACTGAAACTTCCTTTGTTTGTTAATATCATTTGCACCAGTATTTGTTAGAGTGATTAGTTATTTAGCTCTTTCAAAAGGTAGAGACCAGGAAAACTGAAGGATAAAGGTAGAATTGTTGGATTATGTCACTGCATGTTTATTCAGATGCGAGCTGTGCTAGATTAGTGTAGCCCTTTTTAGAGAAATAACCCAGTGGCAGCGATATTTCTGTGGCTCCAGCTAATATATTCGAAGTTGAGTAGCTAGCATCTGCCATATTGCTCTGTTTGAAATGTGCAGCCCTTTCAAGGTAAAAGTCTGAAGTTTCATTAGGAGTGCGGCTCTTTGAGCAGCTCTTGTCCTTTGCTAAGACATTCTGAAGTGTAGCACTTTCATGGGAAGTGACCAGGGCAAAAATAGCCCCTTTTCCTTGGTTGAGGTATTTTTGCGATCTGTTTAATCTATAACCCATCAGGGGCAGCAACAGCCTCTTGGCCACTGTGTGTTTGAGACCTGAGTGAATGTCAAATAACATAATTTTGTCTCACCCAAAGTACTTAATCTAACACTATTGGTACTGCAATGTATATACTTGTATACAATTTTTGTGGTCAATTTATGTGCCACATATGGTATATTTGTTGAACTTGATGGTGAACAGGTTGAGACATTCCTGTAAATAATTTTGCACATATGAAGCATGTTTTGTGAATAAATTGTTAACATACTTTTGACTCACCCTGTAAATCAAGGCTAACAATTTAGGCATTCCCAGCATTAATTTGTACACTTTTATATAAAGAAATCTTTAGAGGTTAAAGTTCCTTTTGTGAACACTTCTACATGACAAAACAGTATTTAAACTAGGAATCAAAACCAGCATCTATAGTTAATACATATATCAGTATTTTTTTCATTATTTATAAAGTTGACTTTAGTAAAAATCCATAAGCAAGTAATTTGAATTTTCTTGATAAGAGAGTGTTTGCTGACACCATTATTAATTAATATCTCATTTTATTGGAGCTTTCTAATATTAAACGTCAAACTGAATCTTTGTGAAGTCAGTGTGTAATAGATGTTAACAATATTGATTTTGTATTGTTAGTAATCTTGGATTAACCAGACTAAAGTTATTAATAGGCCAGCCTTCATTAATTATATTAATAAGTTTTTATATTTTTTGCAGAACCACACCTTTGAAAAAGAAGGAGTTTACATTGTGGCAGTGAATGTTTCCAATGTGTATGGTTGGGTTGAGAAAATCATTAGTGTGGTAAGTTACAGTAAACCTAGCCATCTTAAAACATATCTTTCTGGTTCTTTAGAATGGATAAATAAGGAATACAAGACCATATGATGAAAGACTTAAAAAGCAAAGTTTATCTTGTTTCATTTCTTGGGTTAATTTTGCTTATGTGCCTTTCAGTGCAATGAGGCTTAAAATTAAAGTTTGGCAATTATGAGTCCCGGGACAGAAAAATATAGTAACAAGGCATAAAGTCGGGTGCTGGTAGTAGAAAAAGACTCTAATGTCAATTTGAAAAGGAATCATATTACAGAAATCTAAATTAATTACAAATATTAAACACAAAATAATAAAACCTATAAGCATTCACCCCCTTAATATAACACACCTAAGTCATCACTGGTAAAGCCGTTTGATTTTAGAAATCACATACTGTAATTATTAAATGGAGATCGTTTGTCTGTAGTTAAGGGGTTTCAGTTGACCGTAGTATAAATGAACCTGTATCTGTAAGGTCCAACTTGTGGTGAATCAGTATTGTGGTCTTACCTACACAATGAAGACAGAAGAAGACTACAAGCAACTTTATGAAAAGAAAATTGAAAAGCATAAGTCAGGGAATGGAGATGGTAAATATCCAAGTACTGAATACTCCTTGAAGTATTGTTAAATCAATCATTAAGCAAGATGTGAAGAAGGGGCCCGAGTTGCATTGAAAGCTTGCCAATAAAGCAAAAAAAACTAAACTAAAAAATTTGAGTTAGCCAATAAAAGGTGTAATTTTGCTTAACTTCTCACTACATCCATAATGGCTAATATGGTACAACACTCTAGTGCATCAGTCACTAAGAAATGGAAAGAGTATGGCACAACTCTTAACTGGCCTACAGCTACACAAGAACTAAATGATCATATATGAAGAAAACTAGTGAGGGAGGCTCCAAAAAGTTGTGTGATAATTCTGAAGCAATTACAAGGTACAGTGGCTGTAATTAGGAAACTTTGCATTTAACAGCAGCTTCCCAGGTGCTTCACCAGTCACAGCTTTATGAGAGAGTTACACATAGAAATTCACTGATTAATATAAACACACGTAACTTCACATCTAGAGTTTGCCAGACAGAATATGGGAGACTCTAAAGTCCGCTAGAACAAGGTTCTATGGTCTAATGAGGTCAAAATTTAAGTTTTTAGTAATCGGACTAAACAGCTTGTTTGGCAAAAGACAAACAGTCCGATTTAACAATTAACAAAAATATACCATACCAACTGTGAAGCATGTTGTGGGTATGCTTTTCTGCAGTAGACCCTGGAAGGATTGTTTGTGTACAGTGTAAAATGAATGCAGCAAAATACTGGAATATCTGGGAGGAAAACCTGATGCAGTCTGCAAGAATCCTGCGTCCTGGGATATTTGTTTTCCAGCAAGACAACAAACCCAAGAATAAAGCCAAAGCTGCTGTACACACACATGGTTTAAAAACAACAATGCTAATGTCTTGGAGTAGCTTATTCGGAAACCAGATCTCAGTCTAATTTAGAATTTGTGGCTGAATTTGAAAAAAAAATATTCCCTCATGATACTACTGCAACCTGACAGAGCTTGTGCAGTTTTGCAAAAATGAATGGGGAAAAATTGCACTGTTGGGATGTGTAAAGCTGATATAGACCTGCACATACAAACTTAAGGCTGTAATTTCTGTCAAAGGTACATCTATTAAATACTACTTTGAGGGGACTGTGTACTTATGCAATTGTTTTTTTTGTTTGTTTGTAATTAATTTAGACCAGTTTGCAGAGACCTGTTTTCACTTTGACATTGAGTCTTTTTTAAAAAGCTTAATTAAATCCACTGTGATTTAATGTTGTTTAACAATAAAATGTGAAAACCTCCAAGAGGGTGAATACTCTTTATAGACACTGTATGTACATTTTTCCTTTAAATATGTAAAAATATTTCATTGCATGGCCACAATAAGCAATTTGATAGGAAGCAAAAAGCTATAAGAGCATTCTAATTAATTATATTTATTGCTGTAATTCAGTGATTTGCTTGTATTTTTCCCCTAATTTAAAAATCATGCACATTCACAGTATAACGTATCATTTTCAGTCTTATTTTTTTCTCTTCCTCTTACAGGCAGTTGTCCAACAAATCCTTTCCAATTTAACATTTAATGTCATGGGTGAGCACTTGGTGAGACTAGGTGAAAATGTCACTTTTGAGATGGAACTCTTCACTACAGTCCGGCAACTTCTCTTTCTCAATGCTACTTTTGAGACTGGCATAACCCATACCTACTGGCTTAGTGATGACTCACCTGCCTTTGAAACCAATAATTATCTTCAGCTGCTTGAAAGTTATGGCTTACAACACTGCCTTTTTCGTGTAAGGATAACTCATCAGTATAGCAAACCTGGATGTTCTGATGTTTCGGCTACTGTTTTTTCACCCACCATGATGGTTAGTGTAACACTGCCAGAGCAACTAGAAGTATATGACACAATTTGGAATATAGTTCCATCTGTGCTTTGGGATACAGTTATTCCCTCTGGCATAAATACAACTTTTCTGATTTCAAGCTCTACAGATAAAACTGGATCTTTTGTTTCCTGGAGGATTACAAAGGATAATTGTACCTTTGTCAACGCAACAACTTCAGCTTGGTCTTTTACATATTCTTTTCAGGATTCCGGTATTTATAATCTGATGGCAGTAGCTTTCAATCCACTCAGTGAGGTTTCAGTTGTTAGTGAACTGATTGTGCAGGAGGCTATATCTGGGGTATCACTTTTTAGTGAACATCCTACCTGCATAACTACTGGCTCTACAGTTGCCATCTGGGCTAGCATCCAGAAAGGAGTTAACGTCACATACACATGGGACTTTGATACAAATACAAGTTTTTCTACTGGCAATTTACAGACAGCATCATATGATTATACTGAGCCAGGAATTTACTTTGTTACAGTGAAGGCAGAGAACCAAGTAAGCTCTATATCAAGTGAGCCACTGCAGATTTTTGTGCAAGACCAAGCTAGTGGCCTTCTAATTCATATTCCGAGCATCATTACAGTTGAAGAGAGTTCATTATTAACAGTAACTGTGATGACTGGTACTAATCTGACTCTAGATATTTTAACAAATGGCACTCTTGCGTTCACACAAAATGGCTATGCGGCGGGTGTTCCTATAAATGTGGAATTTGTTTTTAACCAAACAGGATCTTTACAAGTTGTTGTTAAAGCTAGAAATTGTGTGTCTACGCTGATCAAGACTTTGGCAGTTTTAGTTGTAAGAGAGATTTCCACCGTCGCCATAGAGACAACACAGTTGCCAGTGTTGGGCGAAGGCATTATTCTAATTGCAAAAGTCAATGGTGAGTAGTAATGTATTCTAAAATATTTCTGGGTACTGTAAATGTTGTTCACAAATTGAAAAATAATTTCCAGCATTTTAAGGGACTTATCTGAGGCAGCAGTCATTTGATTACATTACATGAAAGAGCAACTTGTCAGTTGGCAGTGAGATTTCCATAAAATGCTGATGCCAGCCAGAAAACGTACTGTTCTTATTTGAAGCAAAGTAATACAATAATTATCTATAAACCTATTTGCTTCCATCATATTGTGTAATCCTGAGGTAATTTAAAAGGGTGACATTTTAGTCACTGTTAAGTACAATATGATACTGTATATATTCTGCCTAATATGGACCAGTGAAAAAAGATGTCACTTGAATTTAACACAAATGTGTGGTGACCCAGCACCATCAACTGAAATGACACTATTGCTTTTCCTGGTAGAATATGGATACTTCAGGTCATTTGGCAAGTAGTTCACCACTTTTACAACATAGAAATAACATCAACCTGGGGTGTATTGGGGGTCAGAGAGTGGGTCTTAATGTATTGTTTTTCTTTGTATGATGATGTCTGATATTATTTACTTTGATTAATACTACCAAATTTAATTGCCTAAATTGGTTTTAGATTGATCTTCTAGATAGATGGACAACGAAATAACAAAAGCAAAAAATAAGTAGGCCAACACATTAGTTGAAGCTGAAGTTCAATATAATGTTTAAATAAAATGGTAATAAATGTCAAGGCAAATTGACATCTCAGTCATTTAGTACAATATATATACATTGCCTGACAAAAACTTTTCAGAACTTCAAACTGAAGGTTTCAAGTCTTCTAGCAGACTTGTTCCAGTCTGTAGTTTTGTTATACAGTAAGTGCTCAAGATTAAGTATTTTTAAAAAGACATTAACATGAAAAACAAAGCTAACAAACGTTCTGATAGGGTAGGCGTTAATAGAGATGAACACTAGGCCACATTAAACAACATACAAATGTCCATGAAAATTTTTCTTACGGTATTCGCATCACATAATCAACATGTCAAGTCATACATTCATATGCTGACAATAGGCAAAACACATATTTTTTCTAAACATATTGTTAAATAAATACTTAATGGAAAATCAGAGCAGTGTGCACAGTTGAAACCTAATAGCACAGATTTACTTTTTTCAATTGAAGACAAAACTGGTTTGCAAGATTCATCTTTCATCAGAACAGCAAAGTTAAACTGTAAGTCAGTTATACTGGACTGGCTCAAAAGTTTAAAAAAAAAAAAAAATTCAGCCCTGTATCTGGAACATATTTTCCAAAAATATTAACATGCACTGTTCATAAAGACTATTCAATGACAAAAAGTGAAAGCTATTATTGTTAAAAAGGTGGCTCAACAACATGTTTATATACAGGATCTATATGCTTTCACACTGCATATTTCCATTTTTGATTAAAGGTATCAACTGGAATATGACTAATTTTGTGTCTGGATCTGCAAGTCAGTTTGCAATAAAATGCTAATATGTTAAAAAAAAAAAAAAACTGTAAACATTTGAAAACTTTTATAGTTTTTGAATACTTTTCCAAGGCACCACAATGATACAGGATATTACTTGGTTTGCTTTTATTGATGAATAAATACAGGAATCACAGGTCATTTTGATAATTGCTGCACTGTGGGAGAATTTGATGAACTTCAAAAATGTAGTCTGTTCCCCACTTGTACCAGTGAAGAGTTTTAATCCATTGTTTCTTAACTATAAGACTTTTTATTAGCATTTGGAATTCTCAGGAACCCTACCCTACAATATTATCCTAAAACTTTGGTCAAGATATGTTAATATTGCAGATTTATTTAACGTTTTATAAAATATTAAGATTTAAATGTATTCTCTTTTTTTATTTTAAAGAAGCTGAACTATAAATCTTATCACTTAAAGCTAAAATATTATACTGTATTATACCTAGTCAGGAACATCCTTTACTCCCACTTATTTTTTATTTAATAGTGGAAAGTGGATTTTGAGCATCTCCAAATACTCCACAGTAAGACTGAATATTTATAATATGACTTGTTACATGCTGTGAACTTAGCACTGTGTTTGTCCATTTGTGAAATAACAACTAATAAGTCAGAGTTTTTTATATTTAATATATTTCAATAACATTTGTTTGTTTACAATTTTGATGGTACTTGTAAAGAAATAACTTGCCAGTTTCGTAATAAATTATTACATTTTTAGACACAAGTAGTGGTAAAAGTCCTCAAGTAGTGGTAAAAGTTTCCAGTATTCTGTGATGCTCTGCATCTACTTTTTTATTTTGAGAGCATTTGCCTCTGTATTTTTTACCCCTGGAAATTTACCTAATTGGGAGTGGAGAAAACAATGCATCTGCAGGAGCTTGGTACTGTGACTAGCAATTTCATCTAAGGTTTGTTTCTTATCTGCTTTGATTACATTGGTTTCACATTAAGGTCTTTGTTCAGTGCAACATTATGAAAACCAAAATTAACCCAAATGCTCAATGTAAATGTGGACAGAGCATTTGATAAAGGAATCTGCAACAGTGTTAACTTTTCAGAAATGCCATTTGCTTATTTTCCTTTTGTTATACCTATACTAGTAAACTGCATTGGTGCAATGAAATTAATGCATTTAATTAGCACATTCATAACATAATAAATTTCAGCATATGGAGTGTCCAGTTGTTAGCTATGCTCTCTAGATTCCCATGTGTATAAGCAATGCAAAAAATATGTAAATACATAAAAATCCAGATACATATTCTCACTACTATTCAGCTGTATTAGTCCCCCCATCAATAAAACTGTTATTTCCCAATATGTGTGTGTGTGTGTGTACTGTATATATCACTTGATCAAGTGTTTATAGCACATTTTACAGAGTATAAAGCAAAAATACCTTATCAAAGTACAACATGGTAAACACACAGGTTTTGGAATATAAATAACCTCTAATTTGATCTTGCATTACTGCTATACAGTGACTATGCCCTCTTATTATGCAAGCATAATTAATATTTAAAGTGAGTGTAGTATATTATCTGTCCAAAAGCAAAACAAATGTTAATGTTCAAATTTACAATTAACCAGTTTATTTGATATACATTCTAGTATCCTTATAGTAGAATCTAAGTAGAAACTAAGAATTTTTGAATGATCCTGATTAGAACAATTTCATTTGGCCTTTTCATTTGATAAGTTACAACAGTAGAGACATTTTATATAAACAAACTGCAAGCCACAATGGACATATAATGCACATAGCAAGAGTATGCTTTGGAGCTGAGTAGATTAGATTAGATTAATTTTATTAATCCCATGGGGAAATTCAAATGTGAACAAGGATGCAGATAACGCAGCAAATCAATCAATCACTCAATAAGCAAATAAAAAAAAATAGAATTAACAAGGACATTGGGTGGAAGTATTGCATTGTCTGATAGCAGTGGGCACAAAAGACCATCCATAGGTGCTTCCTAGCACCCATGGTGGAATGAACCTGTGACTAAAAATGCTCCAAGGGAACACCACCTGGAGGGGTTGAAGAGGATTTTTTCATGATAGCATATTTTGCCATCATCCTCTTTTCCAGTGTGTCCAAGTTTCACCTTGAGATGAGGCAGGCTTTCCTGATAGGTTTTTTTTAGTTAATGTGCTTCTTTTGAGCTCCAGTCACTTCCCCAAGAGACTGCAGTGTAGAATACCACACTGGATACTATGCATTCGCAGAACATTTTCAGCAGATTGCTACAAACATCAAAAGACCTTCATGTCTTTAGCCATCTCAGTCTAATCTGGCCCTTCTTGAACAGCACCACTGTGTTGTCAGACCAGTCTAATTTGTTGTTTATGTTATCCCCAGGTACTCATAGCTCTGAATCAATTCCATGTCCTCCTCCTGAATGGTGACTGGTCTCAAAAAAATCCTGGCATGCCTGGTGTCCACCACCAGTGCTTTTGTATTTCTGATGTTGAGTTGCAGATTGTTGTCCCTGCACCACAAGACAGTCCTCCACAACCTTCCTGTACTTTAAGTTGGCTCCATTTTTAATACAACCTATGATAAATGAGTCATCTGAAAATGACTGTAGATAGCAAGAGCTGGTATTGTGCTGGAAGTCTGTTGTGTAAAGGGTAAACAAGAAGGGAGACAGGATAGTTCCCTGAGGTGCTCCAGTATTACACAACACCATTTTTAACACAAACTGTCTGCCGGTCAAATAGTCTATGATCCAGGAGATTGTGGGAGCATCAAGATTCAAAGCCTTGAGCTTTTCCACGAGTCAGTGAGGCAGAATGGTGTTAAAAGCACTAGGAACATCTTAACTGTGATACCGACTTTGAACAATTGGGAGTAGGCTCTATGGAGCATGTAGATGAGAGCATCCTCCACACCTATATGTATGGCTTCAAATATCAACAGTTTAATCAGAATCAGAATATCTTTATTGTCATTGTAACAAATACAATGAAACTAGGTGCAGTCCCTGTGGTGTCAAAATATAAATAAATATAATTACAAAAGGATAAGAAAGGATAAGAAGAAATAAGGTAGAACACAAGCATTCAACATAAGACCTTAATTGCACATGAACACTATTACACAAGATGTCCTCTATTGCACTGCTGCATTGGAGGTGATTAGGTGGCATTCAGTGCCCTAATAGCAACAGGGTAGAACAACAACATTTATTTATATTGCACATTTTCATACAAATAATGAAGCTCAAAGTGCTTTACATGATGAAGAAAAGAAAAAAAAAGACAAAGTAAGAATTAAAATAAGAAAACACTAACATAGAATAAGAGTAAGGTCAGATGGCCAGGGTGGACAGAAAAAATAAAAAAAACTCCAGACGGCTGGAGGAAAAAAAAAAAAAAATCTGCAGGGGTTCCAGACCATGAGACTGCCCAGCCCCCTCTGGGCATTCTGCCTAACATAAATGATCAGTCCTTTTTGTATTTAGGGTTCTCATGGAAGGACTTGATGATGATGGTCATGTAGACTTCTGGCTTTTAATCCATCAATATAGGAACATCATGGTGCTTTGATTAGGTGTTGGTGGTGCAGGTTGCCACCACAGAAAACCGGGGACAAAAAAAAACAAAAAACAGAAGAGACAGTAGGGGTTAGTACGGATTTTGGAGCCACCATGAATAGTTATTATAATTAATAGAATATACAGAGCATCAGGATTAAACTAAAATGAAGTTATGAGAAAGTCATGTGAAAGTATTCAGGATTAAACTAAAATGAAGTTATGAGAAAGCCATGTGAAAGTAAAGTGTTTTGAGCAGTTTTTTTAAAGTGTTCCACTGTATTAGCCTGGTGAATTCTTATTGGTAGGCTATTCCAGATTTTAGGTGCATAACAGCAGAAGGCCGCCTCACCACTTCTTTTAAGTTTAGCTCTTGAAATTCTAAGCAGACACTCATTTGAAGATCTAATGTTACCACTTGGAATTTAAGGTGTCAGACATTCTGATATATAACATGGAGCAAGATTATTTAAGGCTTTGTAAACCCTAAGCAGTATTTTAAAGTCAATTCTGAATGACACAGGTAACCAGTGTAGTGACATCAAAACTGGAGAAATGTGCTTGGATTTTCTTTTCCTAGTTAGGATTCTAGCAGCTGCATTCTGCACTAGTTGCAAACGATTTGTCTTTTTTGGGTAGTCCTGAGAGGAGTACGTTACAGTAATCTAGTCGACTGAAAACAAAAGCGTGAACCAATTTCTCAGCATCTTTCAGTGATATAAGAGGTCTAACTTTTGCTATATTTCTTAAGTGAAAAAATGCTGTCCTAGTGATCTGATTAATATGCGATTTAAAATTCAGGTCACAGTCAACAGTTACCCCTAAATTCTTTACCTCTGTCTTGACTTTTAATCCTAATTCATCAAGTTTATTTCTAATAACCTCATTATATCCATTATTGCCAATCACTAAACTTTGTTTTCTCTTTATTTAGATTGAGAAAATTACTATTCATCCACTTAAAAACACAAGTAAGACATTGTGTTAGTGAAACAGACAGAGTCGGGGTAATCAGGTGCTATTGATAAATACAGCTGGGTGTCATCAGCATAGCTGTCGTAACTCACGTTATGCCCCGAGATAATCTGACCTAACAGAAGCATGTAGATCGAAAAGAGCAGCGGACCCAGGATAGAGCCTTGTGGAACACCATATAGAATATCATGTGTCTTTGAGTTATAATTACCACAACTAACAAAGAATTTTCTACCTGCCAGGTAGGATTCAAACCAATTTAAGACACTGCCAGAGAGGCCCACCCATTGATTAAGGCGGCGATTTCTACGAATATTGTGATCAATGGTGTCAAAAGTTGCACTCAGATCTAAGAGGATGAGAACAGATAAATGGCCTCTGTCTACATTTACCCGCAAGTCATTTACTATTTTAACGAGTGCAGTTTCTGTGCTGTGATTTGTTCTGAAACCCGACTGAAACTTATCAAGAAAAGCATGTTTATTGAGGTGGTCATTTAGCTGCATAATGACTGCCTTCTCTAGAATTTTACTTAAGAAAGGCAGGTTAGAAATGGGTCTAAAATTTTCAAAAGCATAGGGGTCAAGATTATTTTTCTTGAGTAGGGGTTTAACTACAGCAGTCTTAAGACAGTCTGGGAAGATCCCCATATCTAATGACGAGTTTACTATGTCAAGAATACTATCAATTAGCACGCCTGATACTTTGAAAAACTTGTTGGTATTGGGTCAAGGACGCAGGTGGAGGGTCTCAGTTGAGAAATTATTTTATGTAAATCGGGTGAATCTATCCTGGTGAAAGAGTTTGTTTATAACGGAGTACTGGGGCTTAAGAGGATCCGCAGTGTTGGGGAGATATACTATATTATTTCTAATATCATTAATTTTTTGATTGAACAATATAGCAATAGCCTCACAAGTTTCACTAGAAGTGTTTTGGAGGCATTTCTCTCAATGCAGCGCCTCTCAAGACGGACTGTGTTATTGTATTCTGTTATTTTAACCTTCAACATCTCATAGTGATTAGATTCATACCTAGTGGCATGGATCGTGGACTATCTTAAAGACAGACCTCAGTATGTGTGTCTTGGGAACTGCACGTCTGACATTGTGGTCAGCAACACAGGAGCGCCACAAGGGACTGTACTTTCTCCGGTCCTGTTCAGCCTATATACATCGGACTTCCAATAGAACTCGGAGTCCTGCCATGTGCAAAAGTTCGCTGATGACACTGCTATCGTGGGCTGCATCAGGAATGTAGGGACCTAATCAATGACTTTGTTAAATGGTGCGACTCAAACCACCTACAACTGAACACCAGCAAAACCAAGGAGCTGGTGGTGGATTTTAGGAGGCCCAGACCCCTCATGGACCCCGTGATCATCAAAGGTGACTGTGTGCAGATGGTGCAGACCTATAAATATCTGGGAGTGCAGCTGGATGACAAATTAGACTGGACTGCCAATACTGATGCTCTGTGTAAGAAAGGACAGAGCCGACTATACTTCCTTAGAAGGCTGGCGTCCTTCAACATCTGCAATAAGATGCTGCAGATGTTCTATCAGACAGTTGTGGCGAGCACCCTCTTCTACGCGGTGGTGTGCTGGGGAGGCAGCATTAAGAATAAAGACGTCTCACGCCTGGACAAACTGGTGAGAAAGGCAGGCTCTATTGTTGGCATGGAGCTGGACGGTTTAACATCTGTTGCAGAGCGACGGGCGCTCAGCAGGCTCCTATCAATTATGGAGAATCCACTGCATCCACTAAATAGTATCATCTCCAGACAGAAGAGCAGCTTCAGCGACAGACTGCTGTCACTGTCCTGCTCCACTGACAGATTGAGGAGATTGTTCCTCCCCCAAACTATGCGACTCTTCAATTCCCCCCGGGGGTGGGGGGGGGGGGGGAGTAAACGTTAACATTTAACATTATGCAAAGTTATTGTCTGTTTTTCACCTGCATTATTCTCAATCTTTAATATTATTTATTGTATCAGTATGCTGCTGCTGGAGAATGTGAATTTCCCATTGGGATTAATAAAGTATCTATCTATCTATCTATCTATCTATCTATCTATCTATCTATCTATCTATCTATCTATCTATCTATCTATCTATCTATCTATCTATCTATCTATCTATCTATCTATCTATCTATCTATCTATCTATCTATCTATCTATCTATCTATCTATCTATCTATCTATCTATCTATCTATCTATCTATCTATCTATCTATCTATCTATCTATCTATCTATCTATCTATCTATCTATCTATCTATCTATCTATCTATCTATCTATCTATCTATCTATCTATCTATCTATCTATCTATCTATCTATCTATCTATCTATCTATCTATCTATCTATCTATCTATTAGTTAGTTTAGTTTTTCTCCATTTATGCTCAGCTCTCCGGAATGTTCTCTTTAAATAAGACACTCTTTGGGTCTTCCATGGTACAGTATAACAATACTAGAAGATTTTTTAACTGTCTTTTCAGGTGCAACTATGTCAGCGGCAGCTCTCACCTTAGTATTAAATTGTTCCACCTTACTATTTACATTATCCTCGCTATTGTAGTTAGCACTATCAACAGACTGTTTGCTTACAATGTTTGTAAGTTTTGAAGTTGCTGATGAATCAAAGAAACTGTTTTTCAGTCTATTAGTCTTTGTTTTGATGCTCATAGATCTTTTGCCTGATGGCAACAGTTGGAACATATCATGAGCGGGGTGTTTAGGAGTCTGATTTCCTTATGCAGCAAGAGCTGTACAGATAGATACTTTATTAATCCTAAGGGGAAATTCACATACTCCAGCAGCAGCATACTGATAAAGACAATATTAAATTAGAGTGATAACAATGCAGGTATACAGACAGACAATATCTTTGTATAATGTTAACGTTTACCCCCCCCCCCCCCCGTGTGGAATTGAGGAGTCGCATAGTGTGGGGGAGGAACGATCTCCTCAGTCTGTCAGTGGAGCAGGACAGTGACAGCAGTCTGTCTATGAAGCTGCTCCTCTGTCTGGAGATGATACTGTTTAATGGATGCATTAGATCATCTATGATTGACAGGAGCCTGCTCAGTGCCCGTCGCTCTGCCATAGATGTCAAACTGTCCAGCTCCATGCCTACAATAGAGCCTGCCTTCCTCACCAGTTTGTCCAGGTGTGAGGCGTCTCTCTTCTTTATGCTGCCTCCCCAGCACATCACTGTGTAGAAGAGGGTGCTCGCCACAACCTTCTGGTAGAACATCTGCAGCATCTTATTGTAGATGTTGAAGGACGCCAGCCTTCTAAGGAAGTATTGTCAGCTCTGTCCTTTCTTACACAGAGCATCAGTATTGGCAGTCCAGTCCAATTTATCATCCAGCTGCACTCCCAGGTATTTATTGGTCTGCACTCTCTGCACACAGTCACCTCTGATGATCACGGGATCCATGAGGGGCCTGTGCCTCCTAAAATCCACCACCAGCTCTTTGGTTTTGCTGGTGTTCAGTTGTAGGTGGTTTGAGTCACACCATTTAACAAAGTCCTTGATTAGGTTCCTGTACTCCTCCTCCTGCCCACTCCTGATGCAGCCCATGATAGCAGTGTTGTCAGCGAACTTTTGCACGTGGCAGGACTCCGAGTTGTATTGGAAGTCTGATGTATGTATATAGGCTGAACAGGACCGGAGAAAGTACAGTCCCCTGCGGCACTCCTGTGTTGCTGACCACAATGTCAGACCTGCAGTTCACGAGACGCACATACTGAGGTCTGTCTTTAAGATAGTCTACAATCCATGCTACCAGGTATGAATCTACTCCCATCTCTGTCAGCTTGACCGTATGGAGCAGAGGTTGGATGGTGTTGAAGGTGCTAGAGTAGTCCAGAAACATAATTCTTACAGCACCACTGCCTCTGTCCAAGTGGGAGAGGGATCGGTGTAGCATGTAGATGATGGCATCCTCCACTCCCACCTTCTCCTGGTATGCAAACTGCAGAGGGTCGAGGGCGTGGTGGACCTGTGGCCTCAGGTGGTGAAGCAGCAGCCACTCCATGGTCTTCATCACATGTGACATCAGAGTGACAGGCCGGAAGTCATTCAGCTCACCTGGACGTGATACCTTTTGGGACTGGGGTGGTGCAAGATGTTTTCCAAAGCCTTGGGACTCTCCCCTGTTCCAGGCTCAGGTTGAAGATATGCTGTAGAGGACTCCCCAGCTCCAAAGAACAGGCCTTCAGCAGTCGTGGCAATACTCCAGCTGGACCCGCTGCTTTGCTGGCACAAAGTCTCCTCAGCTCTCTGCTTACCTGGGCTGCTGTAATTGTGGTTGGGGTAAACTCTCACCTATGCTGGTATTAGCAGAAGGATTGGTTCTTCCAGAGAGGGTAAAGAGCAGCCGATAATCTGCTGGGCAGTCTTTACGATCCGCTGAAGTGTTTTCCTGTGCGCTGTTGTGCAGCTGGAAAACCACACGCAGAGGCAATAGCACAGGATACTCTCAATAGAGCAGCGATAGAAGGACACCAGCAGTTTTGGGGGATGTTATTTATCCTGAGGGCTCTCAGAAAATAAAGTCTCTGCTGAGCCGCCTTTGCCAGTTCAGCTGTGTTCACACCCCAGGGCAGGTCTTCCATGATGTGGACTCCCAGGAATCGGGAGTCTGACACCCTCTCCACACAGTCCCCTCTGATGTAGAGTGGTTTGATGTCTGTTTTTTTTTCCTGAAGTCCACAATGAGCTCCTTGGTCTTAATTGTGTTCAGGAGCAGGTTGTTGTCAGTGTACTAAGCTGTCAGCCGCTCCACTTCATCCCTGTAGGCGGTCTCATCCTTCCCAGAGATGAGCCCCACCACAGTGGTGTCGTTTGCAAATTTGACGATGATGTTGCTGTGGTGGGCGGGGGCGCATTCATGTGTGTACAGCGTGAAGAGCAGGGGGCTCAGCACACAGCCCTGAGGAGAGCCAGTGCTGATGCTGATGGCCGAGGAGATGTGAGGGCCCACCCTAACCCTTTGTGTGCTGTCTGTCAGGAAGTCTTTAATCCATATACAGGTGGAATGCGGTAGTCTCAGGGCAAGCAGCTTGCACACCAATCTGTGAGAGAGAATGGTGTTAAAAGAAGAGCTAAAATCAATAAAGAGGAGACGTGCATAGCTCTCCTGGTGCTCCAGATGGGACAGGGTAACATGGAGAGCAGTAGCAACAGCGTCCTCAGTAGACCTGTTAGCCCTCTAAGCAAACTGGTGTGCATCAAAGATGGGAGGGATGAAGGACATATGACATGACTCTGGACCAGTCTCTCAAAACACTTCATCAACACTGGGGTGAGCACTACTGGCCGATAGTCATTCAGGCAGGTTATGGGCGATTTTTTTGGTAAAGGGAGTAAGATGGAGGATTTCAGACAGGGAAGAACTGAGGCCTGGGGCAATGACAGGTTAAAGATCTTTGTAAAGACCCCAGCCAGCTGCTCTGCACAGCTCCTCAACACACGTCCAGGGACACCGTCGGGACCTGCTGCCTTCCTAGGATTGACAGCCTGGAATGAGCATCTCACCTCATGTTCCTCCACCCTAAGGGAGGGGGTGATGTTGTTGTGAACTGCTGCTGCGTGTGTAACAGCTGCCTCTGATAGATCCATCTCAAAGCGAGCAAAGAAGTGGTTCAGCTCCTCTGCCATTGAGGTGTCACCTTCAGCAACTCCATGGCTGGTCCTGTAGTTGGTGAAGTGCTGGACTCCCTGCCAAACCTGCCTGCTGTTATTACTATCCAGGTGCTCCTCAATCCTTCTCCTGTAGTCCCTCTTAGCCTTTCTGATGCCTCTCTACAGGTTGGACCATGTCATGCTGTAGAGAGCCTTGTCACCGCACCTAAAGGCAGTGTTCCTTTCCTTTAGCAGCCGCTGAACCTCTCTTGTCATCCAGGGCTTCTGGTTTGGATAGACACAGATACGTTTCTCCACTGTGACAGTGTCAATGCAGGTTTTGATGTAACACAATACACTGTCGGTGTAGAGTTCCAGGCGTGGACTTTCAAAAATGTCCCAGGTAGTCCTGTTGAAGCAGTCCTGCAGCTGCATAGAGGCGTCATCAGGCCAGGTTGTGATGGATCTTGTGGTGGTAAGAGCAGATTTGTGGAGAGGGGTGTATGCAGGAATCATCAGCAGTGACATGTGGTCAGACTGGGCCAGGTGTGGAAGCTGTTTAGCTCTGTTGCCCAGCTTGATGTTTGAGTAGACCTTGTCTAGTGTGTTGGCTCCTCTAGTAGCACACTTTACGTGGTGGTGGAGTTTGGGGAGCACTGCTTTTAAATCCACGTGATTAAAGTCCCCTGTGATAATGAACACTGCATCAGGGTAACGGCTCTGTTGGCTGCTAATGCTGCTATATAAATGTCTCAGAGCCAAGTCAGCATTAGCAGCTGGTGGTATGCAAACAACGGTGATCATTGCCACATTGAACTCCCACGGTAAATAGATAGGTCTACATTTCAAAGTCATATACTCCAAGTCAGGGGAGCAATGGCTATCCACTATCATTGCCAATGTGGAGGGCTATAGAAACAAAAGAGTACAACAAATAGATTATAACTGGAGTAGAGATTCTAACCACTAGCAACATATGAAATAGCAACATTTGAAATGAATTTATTTCTTTTCAAAAGTCCTTTATAAAAGCTTTTATTGTATTTAAATGTTTGTTTGCATTGTAGAGTAACAGTACACATTAATGGATGTGAACTTTTACATGACATTGTTTTTGTCTGTACTTGTTATCTCTTATGTTTCTTGCGCTTTTCTGTAGGAATCATTTGGGCGAACAGAAATTATATTTACACTTGGACTCTTCCTCAGAATATTACAATTGTATCTGGGAGCCCTGCTTTGCTGTACAATTGTAGCCACACTGACTCTCAGCTGATTACTGTGTCAGTCACCAACTGTGCATCAAATGCTTCATCTGAAATTGAACTGAATATATATTTAGCTAATGTTGGACCTCGACTGTTTCATCAAGCAAATGTGGGAGCAGGGGCAACTGTTCTTTTTACACTAAAAGTGAGTGATTTCTCTTAACACTCCTTACGACCATTTTGTATTTGGAATGTTTTTAAAACTCTGCATTTGTCTTGTAAATTTGACTGTAAATGAATGTGAAATTTGATATGTTGTTGTTGTATTATTTATCTTGGAAATTAACTGTTTTTCATTTGCAGTATGAGTACTGAGGCCTATCCTGACAGCACTCTGCACCAGACCATTACAGATTAGCTTTATCATTCAACTGGAATAAAAATAATCGTTTAAAATGGTTTTAGATTTGTCTATGTCTGCATTAATATAGTATGTCCCACTTTTTCCTGTCACTCAACTGGTATTATAACCACCATGCATGTGGAGTATCCACATTGCAGTTTCATGTGGGTTTTTAGGGCTGCTCTTGGCCAGGCTATTGTGGGTCACCATGCCATCAGATGCTCACTGGGAACCTCCAGTCCTGGCTCAGTGAATGGGTGCCAGTATTCCAGCTTCAGCTGATATTTACTTAATTTTTTAGAAAAAAAGTGAATTCCTATGTTTTTGGTTTGTTCTTTGTTTGACATTCATCTTAGACCCATTTTTCCATGGTTAATTCTATCAGAAGGATTTTTCTGTAGACCATTGAAACACACAAGACCCTCCACTATGCCAAGATATCTCTGTGACAGTTTGAGTAAGCTGGGAATACATGTTGTCCTCAGAGACATTCCATCTGTGAAGTGAGAAGAATCAATTTCAGTGCAGACCTAGTAAACTCAGGAAGGAATATATATATATCTTGTCTGAAAACTGGGACTGTTTTATATTCATTGGTTAGGGAGAAAATGTTACTGTTTTCCACATAACCCCATATATTGGTCAAATTTAAAAAGTTTTTAAGCCTAACGGAAACCATTGCATACAGTTATGTACATTTAATGGCTTAAATTATTATAGCCAGTATTTTTTTTGCAAAAATATTTCTATAATTTAATAAGAAATTTACCTTTCCTATTAGATTCTGACATTTACAAAATGTTTACAATGATAGATTTGTTTGTTAAATTATCTTCTTGGAAGAAAATGTTGTTGTCATTGTAAAGCATCAGGCAGCTGGTTAAGGAAAAAGAAAAAGGAGTTCCGAGTTCTAAAAACTATTAAAATTAAGGCAAAAGAAGTCTGTTTGCTTTCACAGCAATAATTGGTTATTCATTTTAAAAGTGGCCTGAATGAAAACCTTCAGTGCCACCCTAGGAACTGAGTTTGACACCCTTGCTTCCATGGTTTCCATGGTTATTTATTCTGCTCGAATTTACATCATTTAGTATTTTTAAATGTCAGTTAAGCAGTTTGTTATGGTTATGCCTTCCCGTTCGTGAAATGAGTCTTTTTTAGTCATAGAATAATGATGATAGAATAATGATAGATAGAATAATGAACTGTTAACTTTCTCAATCTTTAGGCCTTTTATGCAAATGAAGAATCTTTTGATATTTATTTTGGTGATGGAAACATGAACACTTTGTTATGCCCTACTGAGAGAAATTTAAGGTAAATCAAGCATGTTACATTCATGGACTGTGCTATGTGAACTTTTGAAATCCATTTCAATAGTAGTTCGTCTTTTAGGCTTTAATTTAATAACATAGCAACTGTCATTTTGGCAAGCAGATTATTTCAGAATTGGCTGAAGGTCATTTATCTCTTACAGTAGCTTCATTTTTTTTCTTCTTATACTTTTTTAATGATTAAGAAACTTAGATTAGGTAGAAATATCCAAAAACGGAGTAGCATTGATAAAAATGAAACACATTTTAGTTTACTGCCAATTTAAACTCTATAATAAATTGAATATTTGCAGAGTATACATACCCTAGTTCATAAGCACTGTATTAAACATTAATACACAGAAGTAGCAAGTACACATTTTAGATTTGCACAAATTTACAAACATTTTTTATTATTTTCAGTTCTCCAGTATTATAAAATATTTTGATGATGATAATATATTGATTTCTAGACGTGATAATTCTTTATTCTCATCAGTTTTACATTTTAAATGACACAAAACAGCAATGTTTTAAATTAAGCAATTCTGTAAAAAATGCAACTATTTTGATTCAGTATGTTCAGTTTTATATATTTTGTCAAATAGCAATGTGTCAGATCCTGCCTTGCTGTCACTGTGTGACCCTTAGCAAGTCAATATAACTGAGCTCCAGTTGTGAAAATGTACAATTACAGTGTATCCAAATCTTGTTTCATTGGACAAATGTGTCATATAAATATACAATAATTAATTAATGCACTTTTTCTTGTTTTAGCTGCACAATTCAATACACTTACTCATTAGCTGGAATTTACAGAGTAAAGGCAGAATCAACTAAGGGAACCAATATTTCCTCTGTGATCATAGTTCAAGAATACATCAAAGACTTGCTTGTTATTGGTCCTAAAACATGGAAACTTACTGTAAGGTATGTGTGATAATATTCCACTACAGGGGATCAGATAAATATTAAATCTCAAGCAAAGGAGATGCCAGAATAGTAGTATAAGAAAATCACTACTTGAGCTATAACGTCTTTAATTAATTAAATTAATTAATTAATTAAGATGTAAATGATGTTAACATTTCTGAAATAGTACAGCCAGAGGTGCCACTGACAAAGGAAAGAGCCTAGAGATAAAATCGAGTACTGTGTTTTACTGAACAACTGTGAATACTGGATTTTTTTTCACCTTTAGTGAACAAGTTCCATCATCTGTAACCTGGACAGCACAGATCTCACAAGGATCAAATTGCATCTATCAATGGACATTTTTAAATGGAACTGAGAAAACTGTCTATATAGGACCCAATATGGTAAATCTTATACTTTGTGACTCTATACTGTGGTAAACAATTTCATTATGTTTTGTGTTTGTGTGTGTGTTTCCCTGTTCATGTTTACCTGCTGAGCATTTCTGATCCATGAAGCTT
Organism: Erpetoichthys calabaricus; assembly: GCF_900747795.2. Classification (NCBI taxonomy): domain Eukaryota; kingdom Metazoa; phylum Chordata; class Cladistia; order Polypteriformes; family Polypteridae; genus Erpetoichthys; species Erpetoichthys calabaricus. The sequence continues at coordinate 126,709,152 of NC_041399.2, forward strand.
ATAACAGAAACATTAAACCCTATCTCCTTATACAAGGTATGGTTGAACTGTATTTCCAATCCTGTGCTACACTGGAAACAGTTGAAAACAGTTGAAAGACAAAAACATAAGCTAGTGTTTCTAGCTTTATCAGTGCACACTATATTGTTAAAAATAAAGGTGTCAGAGTTGTTGTTCTTAGCAATGCCATAGAGGAACCATTTTTGGTTCCTTAAAGAAACACGCACTTGAAGGTTACAGAATTTTCTTTTATTTATTTAGATCAGCAACAGGCTTCATAAATAATGATAAAGAGATAACAGCAGATTTATAAAATACCTATGGGTTCCTGAGTTTTGAAAGTCTCTTACTGCATATAAGGAAACTGGCTAAGTGTGGAGCCTTATTTTTCCAAATATTTAGGAACCTTTTTCAAAGCATAAAGACCTAATTTCATTTGGAAAAAAACCATTTACAGAACTAAATGGCTCTTTGTGAAGGAAGTGTTCTACAAGGATCAGCACACCCCAGTTAAGTGCCGTTTTAGAACCTTTATTGTTAAGAGTGTACTACCCATATATCTTTCTTAAACATTTAGAAGCAAAGCTTTATTTTTGAATAAATAGAAATGGATGGTTTTAGACCTGCTCCAGTATGATTTTAAAAGTTACAATGCTCTTGAATGTCAAGGTGGTCTGCCTTAGAACTCTATTCAATTTTTTTGCAGCATTAAATTAGCTGTTGATTGTACTATGACAAAGAATCTTGGTAAGGAAAAAAATACTTTCTGTCCTTTGTTTTATAGCAAGGGTTCTTAAACTTTTTAATCTGCAGAGACAGTTAAGAAATTTTATACCATACTGGGACCCAAAAAGAGGATGATTACCATAACAACAGAGCCATATATAGACAAATGGCAATTGCCATATAATAAAAACCAGTAACATTTTTGTTTGCATTCAAACATTTTTCTCGCATGAATACTGCGAAGTCATGCAAAATGACACATTTTATTGGCTAACTAAAATGATTACAATATGCAAGCTTTTGAGGCAACTCGGGCTCCTTTTTCAGGCACTTTCTTGACTTCTCATTACATCCATAATGGCTAACATGGTACAACATTAGTACTACAGACATGAATACTGCTAAATGAGAAATGTGGAAAGCAAGCATACTGTTCAAAAAAAAAAAAAAAAAGATTATTGTTCAAAACAGAATAGACTCCTGAGGTACAGTATATCACTGCTAGTGTAAAGAGTATGGTGCAAGAATCAGATTATTTTTGAAAAGCTAGTATGTGACAGTGCGGGTCCGGCTCCATGGTCCCTCTTCTCATTTGGGGAGCCTCTTGAGCCCGACGCTGTCAATAGTTCTGACCAGGTTGAGCTATACAAATGAGGACACCACATGAAACATGGGGAAGGTGCAAAGTGCTGAAGTGTTTTTATTAAAAACAACTCAAAATCAAAGTGTTTCAAAAGTGCAGTGCTCCAAACTATCAATAAATAAATAAATCCATAAAAAAGTATTCTTGTGGAGGTTAAAATCAATAAATAGAAAAAATCATTTAAAAACGAGGTTAAATTTCAGTGAACATTCCAGTCTAGAATGTTTAATTCTACCAACTGACTATTTGATAAACTTATAGGGCTCTAATCTTCAGCCTGCCTCATCCTTTTGATATTATCTGGTATTTTTACAATTCTCAAATATGTTCCTCAAACTATCAGTAGATTGAAATTTATCGAACCACTTTAAAGTAGTGTTACCAGAAGGAATTCATCTATGCCAAGGCATGTTAAACTTAATACAAAATCTTCATCATTGCATTTCCGTTACGGATTTATCTATACTAATAAAAGGCAAAGCCCTCACTGACTCACTCATTGACTGACTGACTCACTCATCACTAATTCTCCAACTTCCCGTGTAGGTGGAAGGCTGAAATTTGGCAGGCTGATTCCTTACAGCTTACTTACAAAAGTTAGGCAGGTTTCATTTCGAAATTCTATGCGTAATGATCATAACTGGGACCTCTTTTTTGTCCATATACTGTAATAGAGTGCACCTCCATGGCCATGGGAGGCGGAGTTGCGTATCGCGTCATCACGCCACCCACGTAATCACGTGAACTGACTGTGAACGCAGTACGTACAAAACAAGGAAGAGCCCCAAAGAGCGCTGAAGAAAACATTCATTACACAATTGAGAAGGCAGCGAAACAGTAAGAAGCGAGCGAGTGACGCATACAAGCATATTCATAAGTGCAGCTACTGCGGAAACAAAGCACGGTGTAAACCGTAAGTTTAAATTAAGTTTATAGAAATGCTCCCGCTGCCGTTTGCAATACCATATTCGCGACTTACAAGTTTAATGAGAAGACACGAGGTATAAACGAGACTTTGGATCACTTTGTAACGGAGTTAAAATTGCTGTAGCAAGAAATGTTTAAGTGCCGGGTCTTAGCTAACATTAAATAAAGCCGTGGACATCGCAACATCACACAAGAGAGCAGCTCACGTGAACATATGAAGCGACTGACGCATACAGACATATTCATGTGTGCAGGTACTTCGGAAACAAAGAACCGTGTAAACCTAAAGTTTAAATTAAGTTCATAGACCTACAAAAGGTTGCCATTGATTTGAGGCAAGATTGCTTTTCTCCTGTACAACTATACGTTGCATTCTCAACAGTAAGCTTGCACGGCTTCGTCATATTACAACCGGAGTGCTGAACTGACAATGTGATATACAAACAGAACAATCGTAAGAACAGGATTAAATAAAAAGGCTGCTTCCGTTGGCAAAGCAACGAAAAAGGAAGACCTTATATGACGTTCGTTTATAAAACAGCGGAGAGGCTGTGTGAAGTCAGCTTCACAAAAAAACAGATCCTTAACAAATTTTTATTGGTATATTTTCACTCAATTTAAAAAAGGTTTTCTTCTTAATAAAAATTTAAAAGCAGTACTTCGCCGCTGCAAAGCACGGGGATGTATATATATAGATAGATAGAGATATATATGTGTATATATATATATATATATATATATATATATATATATAAATATATATATATATATATATATATATAGTTATATATATATATATATATATATAGAAAGATAGAGAAGATAGATAGATAGATATATATATATATATATATATATATATATAGATAGATAGATAGATAGAGATATATATATACATAGATAGATAGATAGATAGAGATATATATATAGATAGATATATGTGTATGTATATGTAGATATGTAAATATGTATATGTATATATATGTGTCTGTATGTGTATATATATGTGTGTGTGTATGTATGTATGTGTGTATATGTATATGTATATATATGTTGATATATGTATATATATGCGGATGTGTATATGTATATATATATGTATATATGTAGATATGTGTATATGTAGATATGTATATATAAGTATATATGTTTATGTATATATATGTTTACATAACCTCTTTAACACACTACTTCTCCGCTGCGAAGCGCGGGTATTTTGCTAGTATTTAATATATGTCATTATATTCATTTTCACATTTTAACACAAGAATCCCTGAAACCTACAAAAAAACCTGTAATCCTGGGCCACCTTAAATTCCTTCACACCTCTTCTTCAATGTCTTTTTGTTTTCAGTCAAGCTGCACAAGCAGCAAACAGCCTGCTATCTCATCCTCCCTGCCGACGCAGTTCTAGTCGTACACTAAGTTCTCCCAGCTCAAGTCTGTTTATCTGTGTGTGAGGTGCCTTGAATTGTGTAGAATAAATCATTATTTGGAACACATACATTTCATGTGTGTTCCGTGTCTACAACAATCTGTGTAAATGTAGGATGACAGAAAATGTGAAGCATGAAATGCTGAACACATAACTAGAACAGAAACTTTTTTCATGTTCTACTAATAATTGGCAAAATGCTGACGTGAAGTATATAATGTGTGAAGACTGAAGTTCAAATATCAAATAAAAACTTTCACAAAAGACACAGATATAATAAAACAAGTATGCTTTTTTTTCAAGAATTTAACCAAAGTAAAAGAAATTGTGATAGGGTATGACACACACACACCCACAGATACATCTGCTTGGCTGTTGTAGAGGTAAGAACTGCTGTCTCCAAGTTGAGAGGTGGCTGGTTCGATTCCAGGGTCTTTCATGCATTGAACTGTTTTGAGTAGTGAGCGGCTATTATTATTACTATTATAAAATAAAAAACATACATTTGATTTATTCGAGTTTGTAAGAGCCAGTTTAAATTTATGGTACTTGTAAAAGTTAGTGTTTTGTTTCATTATTCACTTTTATTTTCTCAATCACGTTCACGCTTCCCCCAATCTGACACTATTAGTTTTCAAATAAAGACTTGCTATAACAGAGATGAACTCTGATGAGGATGAGCGTTCTACATCGGAGAAAGAGAACATAAGCCCTCCCCGCAAGAAACATCCACTCACACATAAGAACAACGCAGCCGCACCAGGCGTAAAGGCGAACGATGGCACTGCTTGGATGCAGCAAGAGGTCGGGCATCATCCTGCCAGTGAATCTGCCACATGGATGTCCTTTCAGCGAAACAGAAGGGCTTACAGAGCTCACCAAGGTATCGTGCAAAGTAATGTTTGTGATGTCTTTATATAAAAAACATTTATATGTTACTTATATAAAAGCCGGATCGATTTGTTATTTACCTTGATTTATTTACTTCCTACAGCATACAGTAAGAAGTAGACTGCAGAGCTTCCTGTGTTTGATCGACACAGGCATGCTGACAAAGTACATGTGTACTGAACTGACTTTCGCTGCATTTGGAAGCTCCTGTCTCACTTTACGCAACTGTTGTTACGGTTTTGCCTTTGCCCAGAAACTGCTCCGTAAGCTTTATGACCTTAGTCTCGGAAAGTCTTTCTCCAGGGACGGCTGGAATCTTTTCCTGAATAAGGAGTGGCATTGCACCTGTACTTTGTCAGCATGCCCATGTGGAGCTTATGGAGCTGTTTATGGACAAACAGGAGCTCTGCAGTCTACTTGTGACTTTATGCTGTAGGAAGATAAGTAAATAAATCAAGGTAAATAACATTCGATCTGGCTTTTATATAAGTAACATATGAATGTTTTTTACATAAAGACCATTACAAAACATAATCACAAACAGGACTTTGCCCGATACCTTGGCAAGCTCTGTAAGCCCTGTTGTTTTGTTGAAGGACATGCGTGTGGCAGATTCACTGGCAGGATAGTGCCCGACCTCTTGTTGCACCCAAACAGTGCCATCGTTTGGTATTACACCTGGTGCAGCTGTATTGTTCTTATGTGTGAGTAGACGTTTCTTGCTGGGTGGGCTTCTGTTCTCTTTATCTGATGTAGAACCCTCATCCTCATCAGAGTTCACCTCTGTTATAACATGTCTTTATTTGAAAACTAACAGTGTGAGATCTGGGGGAGCGTGAACATGACTGAAAGAATAAAAGTGAATAATGAAATAAAACAGTAACTTTTACAAGTACCATAAATTTACACCAGCTGTTAGAGATGCAAATAAATCAAGTGTATATTTTTATTTTATAATAGTAACTAGCAAAATACCCGCGCTTCGCAGCGGAGAAGTAGTGTGTTAAAGAGGTTATGAAAAAAAAAGGAAACATTTTAAAAATAACGTAACATGATTGTCAATGTAATTGTGTTGTCATTGTTATGAGTGTTGCTGTCTTTTATATATATATATATAATACACACACACACACACACACACACACACACACACACACACAAACACACCTAAACGTATATATACATATACATATATATACATATCTACATATACACATATCGACATATATATACACACATACATAAACATACACATATATATACACACACACAGACACATATATATATACATAAATATTTACATATATACACATCTACATATATATACACATATATATATATCTAGACATACATACATAGATAGATTGACACATATATATATACATATCTACATATATATATATGTAATTGTGTTGTCATTGTTATGAGTGTTGCTGTCATATATATATATATATATATATATATATATATATATATATATATATATATATATATATATATATATATATAATATAGCAAAATACCCGCGCTTCGCAGCGGAGAAGTAGTGTGTTAAAGAGGTTATGTAAACATATATATATACATATATATACATATCTACATATACACATATCTACATATACATATATATACATATACACATCCACATATACATATATATATATATATATATATATACATATACAAATTTACATATCTACATATATATATATATATATATATATATAAATAAATATAGACATACATATATACATAGATACATTCACATATATATATATCCATCCATCCATTTTCCAACCCGCTGAATCCGAACACAGGGTCACGGGGGTCCGCTGGAGCCAATCCCAGCCAACACAGGGCACAAGGCAAGGAACCAATCCTGGGCAGGGTGCCAACCCACCGCAGATATATATATATATATATATACTGTATATATACATATCTACTTATTGGCTCCTGTATTTAGGATATAGCGGGTTGGATAATGGATGGATGGACATCTGTATGCATAGCCCTATTTGCCCGTTTTCGTTTTTTTTCTTCAGTAATATTTCAGTAAACCCGGAGCTTGTCAGTTCAAATCCTGTACTGACACCACTGTGTGACCCTGAGGAAGTCACTTCACCTGCCTGTGCTGCAAGAAACAAAAGTAATGTAACAAATTGTACCTCAGATGTTGCAAGTTGCTGGAATAAAGGCATACGTAAAATATAAAGATAAATATGTATTATACACATAGGAACTATTCATTTATTTTCAGTTAAGTCATCTGCAGCAAACTTTTATAAATGAGGGTTTCTCATTTTTAGATAGTGCAAACTGTTTCTTCTTCATTGACGTTTTCTCTTGGAGAGCTTTTTTCATTTCATTGAAAATGAAAGCAGCAGCTGCCAAAATATGTAGCTTTCTTATTAATTTTTCAACATTGTGTAAAATAAATTTATAAAGTAACATAAAAGGTTTAAATACTGGTTATCCTTTTACACTAAAATATTACTAAAGAGATACAAAAAAAGTAAAATGGATATGTTCTTTTTCTTTAAGGAGATTAAATATTACTGAAGAAAGAAAAATAAAATTAAACAGCCAAATGGGGCTATGCATACGAAGTTAAAAGGTTTAAATAAAACAGAAATATATATTTTATTTTTACTTGCTTAACTTGTGGAGGGTGTATCCTGTAGCAAAGCCCTAACTTTTTTCGTGAAAGCCCGTTTCAGTCAATAAGTCTTAAAAAAAAGGTGTAAAGATATTGACAATAAGCTACGCAAACCCAGCAAGACATGCAATCGTTTAAATCAAGTATCATTACATCTTCCTTTCTTAAAGAGAAGTAAGGCAGTACTTATAAGCTTACATATTTATATATAGACATACATACATATATATATATCTATATCCGAAGCCATGCAAGCACACTCTTGAGAATGCAACGTATAGTTGTACAGAAGAAAAGCAATCTTGCCTCAAATGAATGGCAACCTTTTGTAGGTCTATGAACTTAATTTAAACTTTAGGTTTACACGGTGCTTTCTTTCCGATGTACCTGCACTCATGAATATGTCTGTATGTGTCAGTCGGTCAAATCCACGTGCTTCGCACCGGCGAAGTACCGCTTTTAAATTTTTATTAATAAGAAAAGAAAACCTTTTTAAATTGAGGGAAAATATAGTAATAACAGTTTGTTAAGGATCTGTTTTTTTGTGAAGCTGCCTTCACTCGAGTGATCACTTCGACCTGACTTGGTGGCCAACTATAAGCGTTACCTGGTAGGTAACCACCCATTCAATCAGATTGTGAATCAGACTACGAATGCCGTGAATGTAATTACCCCGATCTACATGTTGTCAAATAAACGAACCACACGCCGTGGCGCAATTTTAGGGGCTTTGCCTGTAGCGCTGACGTCCGAGGTTCGATTCCCGTAAGGGAGTGAAGTGAGTGGCTGGTTACCTACCAGGTAACGCTTATGGTTGGCCAGCAAGTGACATAACATCAGCCACGGTGCCTTCAGTTGTGAGAAGCAGATCATAGAATGATTGAAAATAGTTTACTGTCAAATAATGCAAAGAGTACGCGACACGTCTTTCCCCCTTATTCTTGGCTCATCAGGCGTACACACTCACTGCACTCGCTTACGGTAGTCGAACCTCGGACGTCAGCGCTAGAGGGGCTTCGCAGCGGTGAAGTATTGCTTTTAAATTTTAATTAAGAAGAAAAGAAAACCTTTTTAAATTAAGTCTTAAAAAGAGGTGTAAAGATATTGACAATAAGCTACGCAAACCCACCAAGAAATGCAATCGTTTAAATCAAGGCGCGAGTCGAAAAACACCATCCCATAATAATAGTTAACGATTAACACATTTCTATATGTACATACAATACAACTGATAATATGTTGCGCTTATTTATCTGGTGTACCGACATTTTTGCGCGTTTAACGTCTGAAATCTAACGTGGTTTGTGCCGTTCAGAATGAAAACAGTTTGCATTTACCTTTTTAGTAAAAGGCGAGCTTTTAAGCCTGAGAGATCACCCCGTAAATGCACACGTTTAATTGCACGTTTTAATATGTATGCTTACACAGTATTAAAAGACACTCAAAAATTAACGTCATTTACCTTCGTTCCCGCGTTTGACTCGTGCTGTAAATCTCTTCCTTGTTTTTAGTTCATTTGATTACGTAGGAGGCGTGATGACGCGATACGTGACTCCGCCTCCTCCATTAGAGTATATGGACAAAAAACATGTTCCAGTTATGACCATTACACGTAGAATTTCGAAATGAAACCTGCCTAACTTTTGTAAGTAAGCTGTAAGGAATGAGCCTGCCAAATTTCAGCCTTCCACCTACACGGGAAGTTCGAGAATTAGTGATGAGTGAGTAGGTCAGTCAGTCGGTCAGTCAGTGAGGGCTTTGCCTTTTATTAACCCTTTAACCGCCAACACCCTAAATATTCCCCACGCCAGGTGAAATCTGAACAATTTTCGTTTTTTTACTTTTTTTACATTTTTTTTACATTTTTTACATTTATTCAAGCAGTATTGACCACTAAATGTTGTGCAAGTTCTAGAAATGGGCAAACACATAATAAAACACAAAATGTACCTTTTCTCAGGCTTGCACAACAATAAACTTTCATCAACTGTAACTGACGGTCCTGGCATGTAGGGCAACTGAAATGCTTCAAATAAATGGTCAATCAAAGGACGTAGCTTGAACAAACGGTCGCGGTTTGGATCTTTCTTATCTGGCTCATTTCTGTTGTCATTCAAATGAAAGAATTTCAGCAGCAAAGAGAATCGGTTACGTTTCATGATAGCTGCAAAAATATGTGTTGCATACATAGGATCTGTTGACCAGTACATCTCAATATCTGGTTTTCTGATTATTCCCATCAACATCAAAATCCCAATGAATTTTTTCATTTTGTTTTCATCAGTGTCAAACCAAGCACGAACACGGGAATGTGGAGGTAAATTGGGATTTTTCTCAATAAACTGTGCTGCATACAGATTTGTCTGATGAGCAAAATGTCTGATCAAATCAGGTGACACAAACAGCTCATAAAACTGCTCAGCAGTGTAATTGTTTACATCAACAGTAAAGCCACACGTTGCCTCAAACGGATGCAGAAAAGGTAGTTCACCTCGGGCAGCAGTCCAGTTGAGATGCTGGGGATACACCCACTCATCACCGTCATCCGATGCGCCGTCATTCACAGTATCATGCAGCGCACGTTGCTGATCATCATTGTCGCTAAAATCTTCTTCAGAACTGCTACAATCATGATCAGAATTATTGTCCAAAATCGCCTGCAAAACCTCACTTGAAGTCAGTTTACGTTTCGCCATATTCACAGCTTTCACTTTCGAATCACATCACGTGATCGGCCAATACAAGCGCAGAGTTGTCAAAATACAACGTAGTAATAATACCCACGCCAAACTGTCAGTTGTACTACGCGCCAGGCATTCACATAACCACAGGCAAATGTGCCGGATAATTCCGGCAGTAAGGCGTGAGCATTAAAGCTACGATGCCGGATATATCCGGCAGAGGGCGGTTAAGGGGTTAATATGTATAGATAATAATATTAATAGCCGCTCACAACTCAAAATAGTTCAATGCATGAAAAACCCTGGAAGCGAGCCCGCTAACTCTTGACTTGGAGACAGCAGTTCTTACCTCTATACCAGCCAAGCAGACATATATATGGGGGTGTGTGTGTGTCATACCCTATCCAAATTTCTTTTACTTTGGTTAAATTCTTGAAGAAAAGCACATTTGTTTTGTTATATCTGTATCTTTTGTGAAAGTGTATATTTGACATTTGGACTTCAGTCTTCACACATTATACACTTCACATCAGCATTTTGCCAATTATTAGTAGAACATAAAAAAAGTTTCTTTTCTAGTTATGTGTTCAGCATTTCTTGCCTCTCATTTTCTGTCATCCTACATTTACACAGATTTTTGTAGACACGGAACACGTATGAAATGTACGTGTTCCAAATAACGATATATTATTTACCCTATACAATTCAAGGCACCTCACACCCAGATAAACAGACTTGAGCTGGGAGAACTTTGTGTATGACTAAAGCTGTGTCAGTGGGGGGATGGGATAGCAGGCTGCTTGCTGCCAGTACTGATCGACACATTTGCAAAACAGAGATGCTGATGAGGAGGTGCAAGGGAATTTAAGGTGGCCCAGGATTACAAGTTTTTTTTTTTTTTTGGTAGGCTTAAGGGACTCTAGTGTTAAACTAGTGCTTTGGTCACTCCACCTCACAAGCTTGAATGTGTCATCACTTCCTCCCCACCCCTGATCTTATATTATGTATGTCTTTGCTTGTCAGTCATCTCAGTTTGATTGCTTCACAGGTTGAAAGAAGGTTAGTGGTGTCTTTGGGGAATATCTATATCCTCTTTAATAAAATCCCCGTGTGCGTCCATGTGTGTGTGTGTCTTCTTTTGAAGTGCGCATGCACGGGGCACGGTGCGATTCTTCAAAGCATATGCCTCAAAGGCCGCCTGACGCGTCACACAAGACAGAGGGGGCGAGACCTATAAAATATCGTGTGGCTGATCCAATCGGATTTTGGTAAATGAGGTAAGACCTAAAACATAAGGCACGAAAAATCCAATTGGGTACTGAGACGCGGAGACCAGCTTCCCCAAAGAAAGGCCGCCTGACGCGTCACACAAGACAGAGAGGGCGGGTCCTATAAAATATCGCGCGGCCGATCCAATCGGATTTCGGTAAATGTGGTAAGGCACAAAAAATCCAATCAGGTACTGAGACGCGGTGACCAGCTTCCCCAAAGAGGTGGGATTAGTGTTTGTTGTTGTGCAAGTGTTCACTCTGAGGATGTCAGATTTGCGATTAAGAAGCTTGGCCTGGTAAAGTGACAGTCGTTGAAGGGGTTTTCCTAAATATATGAATTTTCATGATATTACAATAGGATGACTTTTAAAAGTAGATTTATTTTCGCGCACATAAAATCCGTTGCTGGGGAGATGCCACACATACAATAATCAGCTGCATGCCAGCACAAACTAAAATACTTGCTAAAGAACTGCACAGTTCTTGCTGGAGAGACGCCATAGTCACGATTATCAGCTGCACGCCACACATTACATCAGTTGCTGGGGAGACTCTGCTGATTGCCCACTGTTGTGACAGAAAATTAAACGCATATTACGGAAATACAAACCAGTATTGCTGTGAGAGAAAATTAAAGGCACACAATACAATGACGCATATTACAGCCACATACAAGCCAGTATTACTGTAACAGAAAATAGACGGTCCCTTGAAATTTAATATAGACTGTTCCTACTAATGTTTATGCACTACTGTTCTAGCGCCCGTTATTGTAACGGGCTTAATGTCTAGTATATATATAAAATTCTTTTCGCGTTTGAAACCGAAATTACGTATGACCACGCGATATGGAAATTATGTATGACCACAGAACATATTATAGATACAGGAACTAATCACTTCATTTGTGGACGCCATTTTTATATCGTCTTTACGAATTATTATTTGTGTGAGAGTTATTTTACTGATATTGAAAAGAAGTAAACACAAACACACCGATCTATCCCATAAAAGTACACCCCACGTCGTCCTCTCCCAGCCCTTCTCTCTGGACTACAGCGCTGACCCATCCACCACCAGGCACGTTCTGACAGAGAAGTTTTATTTGTTCGTGCAAGTGACTGTCGCGGAAACTGCCACATTGTAACTTTTTTTTAGTTGGCAGTACTTGATAGTAGAAGAAATGAGGAAAACAGCTTTGCGTCTTTCTACTTTTTAACTGCGGCGAGCTGTAAACAATGTGTGTGAGAACAAAGTGGATGCTGGGAGGTGAGGAATGTCGGGCTTCTCCGCGGGGTCGAGAGCTTCGCAGTTTCGGGCAGCATCCTCTCTTCTCGCACTGTTTGTGACACTTCAAGTGCCCCGTCGGCTCCTGGGAGAGTGGAAATCTTTGCAAATGAGTGTAATCGGCTCAATCGAAGCAGGACTCTGTTTGTAAATTACCCTGCACTACTACTTACTGTCCCTTAGGGTGAGTTCGGGTCACATTTTGTGGTGAATTATTTTAAGAAGTAAATCACAGGCACGTAGTGCAAGGTTATCAGGCAGAAATTTAGACGATCACATAGAAAATGTAATTTCTATACCACAGCGGTCGTGTAGCACCATTCACAAGAGATCTACTACTGAGAGATAATCCACATACATTTTAGCTACTGTTAGTACTACTTACCTGTTGTTATAGCGCCATTAAAATGTAGTTTACCCCAAACCACTCCAGTAGTGCTCAATATATCTTTACTTCTTAAATGTTAATGTTTTACTGTTTGATAACTTATAGACTATATTTTATTTTTTTCCCTTGCACTCAGTTAGCGAAGCCACGGGGTAATCAACTAGTTTATTATATTTTCATTTCATACCAATCATGCCTTCATTAACTGTCTATGAGGCATCTGCTGCTTTTTTATAGGCTAGTCTCTGATTGTATACTACCGCAACTTAAAGTACGCAAATAGAGGGTGGTATATCACTTCCCACAGAACTTGTAAATCAACGAACTCTGCTAATTTTACATACAAAATTATATGATGACCAATTACAAACATGTTCTTTACTTGAAGAAACAATGCTTTATAATAAATGTTCCATTTTACATTATGTAACTTGGAACTTCAAGTTCTGTTTTGATTGTTTATAATTTTTCTAGGATTTACTCTTGTTTTGTCACAAGCCCAAACTCAGTTACTATTGGTCTTCCTATTGCTTTCTAAGTTTTTACATGGACTTGCAGCTTACAGCACCTCTATATTGTGTGTAATTATGACCCTTGCCATTCTGTTTAAAATTTTAATACAAATAAGCAATGTGTTCTTTTTTAATTTCAATTTTGTAGCATAAAATAAATTTACATTTTTTTAGATTTGAGTTTTTTTTGTTTGTTTGTTTTTAAATATCTTATTAACTGTTATTTTACATTATCCTACTATACTACACAATAAATCTGAGGATCTAGCTGTACATGCTACATTTCTATTTTATTTCCGATTGTTATTGTAGCAGTCATGTCTATGGCCTTTTCGCAACCCATTACTACTTCTAACTTCAGACAAGGGACTGATTCAAAACATGGAACACTGATGCTAGAAGAGGGAATAAACCTGTCTCCAGTGATATACAGTAGCTTGACTTCACAAGCCTCCACCATGGTCTTAGACACTTTAATACACATTGTCAGACTGTATGTTGTTTTACTATCAAAGGTCACTAACGGGTTTAGGCCTACCAGAATTTTATTGTGATTCCAAAGAGGTTTATTATATTTAGTAACAGGGTAATTTTTTTTTTAAATCTTTGACTTACTTTCTGGGCTGTACTTATTCTATCATGGAATACCTATCTTTTATAATTTCATATTTACAGTAATTTAAGAAATTAGTTTTAAGTTAACTGCTTAGTTTTGTGTGCAGTTGAGTTATAATTTGTACAGGATTAAATGTCAGCATACTGTTGTATGTATGGTATAATTTTCAAATGTCATTTTTTCTGTGTAGGATGCTTTGAAACACCCTGTAGCTACTTGTTTATTTTCTTTTGTAGTTTACGATGGAGTTGCAGTCACCATTAGAACTAAATGGCAACGTGACTGTGAAGAATGACATTAGTGAGCTGTCTGCTGATTTCTTCACTGTTGTACAGTTTCCTATTCAGAAGATTACCTTGGCTGCAAGCCAGGCAGCTCTTGGACAACTAATGAATATTATGGTATTGGCAGAACCTGCTCAAAATTATGAGGTGTTTGTAAGCTTTGGTGACGGTCATTACTTTCTTTCTTCATCGATGAAACTGTCACCAGATATTAAGTGCAACTCACAACAATCATGCACGTCCCAATTTCAAATGCAACACCAATATTCTGACCCTGGCATTTATAATCTATCTGTAGTTCTGTCTAATTCTGTAAGCTCTGCCACAGAAGCCAGTAATGTTGTAGTCGAAGAAATCATAACTGGTATCCAAGTATATCTCAGGACTCCAACTGTGATCAGAGTGTTTGATTTTATTAATGCCACAGCATCTGTGAAGTCAGGCAGTGATGTTACCTTTGAATGGCAAGTCTTGAATTCATCTCCTGCAGGAAGCTACTATTTTATTGACAGGTATTATTATAAAAATTTCATCTCCATCTCTTATACAGGTCATGCTTTTAAATGCTCCATTTCTGAATGTTCAGGAAGGAACTTTAGTGTAATTTTAAGACATTGTCAGCAATAAGCATTTTGAAAGCATTAGACTTTCTATAATGAAGGGTTTTAATGATGAAACATAAAGAAACTTGTACCATGTTATGTTTTGCTATAACAATGTTGAGTTTTTAAATGCTTATTGTAATTGCAGTTTTTGTAGGTAAGTATACTCATTTAGTTCACTCATATTTGTAAAGATTTATAAAACAAGCTGTCTGTATTTCTAATTTCAGGAACACCAGTTTTAGCTATTTGAGCTTTCTGGCACTAAATCCAGGAAACTATGTTGTTACAGTGAACATTTCAAATCCTTTTTATAAGGCTCCATTTACCAGAGTGTTACCAAATCCTGTGAAAGTCTGTGGACCTATTCAAAGCATACAAGCTGAGTTTCCCCTTGGAGTTAATTATGCAGAGTTAATTAAACAACAAGATGGGACATATGCAACTCAACGGCTGAGCTTCATTGTTTATTCTCACTCAGAAGATGTTACCTTTCTTTATAATTTTGATGATGGAACTCCGGTGTCGAATGTTAATAGTAGTAGGAAGGATGTTGATGGAATTTCTGCATCATGCTACCATAGCTTTAACCTAGGTAAATACATCTACTTTATATTCTGCTATGCTAATAACAGCTTTTTTTTAAAACAGCCTGTAACTAATTGTATCATCTTTACCTTTTAAATATTTGTCTCTCAATATTCGTTTGTGTCTTGATATAGTGAAATGATCAGTTAGTATGGGAAGTATTTTATGCAAAAAAGGAAATAAAAATTAAAATTATAAAAAGAAATGCAATCTCTTTTGCTAGAATGTACTCGCAAGAATGCTGTAAATATTAAAAATAAGATGAAATAACACCATTTGCAATTTCATTTTCAATGTCTATGTGCAAGAATGCTGCAAAAATGAAAAATAAAGTAACACCATTTGTAATTGCATTTGAATGTTGCAAAAATTTTAAATAAAATGAAAGAACAGCATTTTTAATTTCATTTTCAGCCTGAACAGCAATGAAACTGCAAAATTGAGAAGGAAAACACCAATAAACACTGGTGCCACCTGCTGGTCATTGTATTTTCATTTTCCAATTTGCATTTTCATTTTTGCAAGTTCTCAACATGCAAATAGTAAGCATCAATGGGTGAGGCTTTGCACCTTGACTTCCCACAATTCTTTTTCTTTTGGCTGTAGCCACTTAGATTGATAGAATACTTCTCACTTTGACTGTTTATAAGGCATATGATTTTCATCTTTTCACCCCCATACTGTGAACTTCACAGTGAAACCATCTCACTAAATTTGAAGACACATAATTACAGTTCTGATGTAATTAATGAGGTATTTAATTACAATATTTAATATGACAAAAATTAGCGTTATTACATCATAATTTATATTTATTTACACTGAATTTTTTTGTATTTTTTGCAGTATTATATAATGTACACCTCTGTAGTTTTTCACCATGTGTACCATTCCCTTATAGTTGATCAATGACTTTATTCGGAATCTTTGTTACAGTTTTTTAAAATAAAGATTGCATTTTCATTTTTTCTTTTTAGCAGAAAATACCTCCCATACAATTAGATATATTTTAACAGTGAAAATGAATATCTTAATCCAGCGTAGAAAATATCCAACTTTATAGATAGATGTTCCTTGCCAGTCTTGTTGAAGTGTTCAACTTAATCTTCATAGATTACAAATTGTATGATGAAGAATTGTGGATCAGTGGGAAAGATGCACTGATTGCTGTAACTGTGGTGTACACCTTGTTGATGAAATCAGTTGTATTATCTTCTCTGATTACAACCTTATCTATACATTAAGAGGAACATTTTGTTGCCGTTGCTGCTGCTCTTAATTTTTGGCTATAATCTCTCAGAAATCTTTGTCCAGATTTTGTACATTTTATACGGTGGCTGCTTATTGTAAATTAAGTATGAGAGAAGCCGTGAAGAATATTATTTTGCCAAGATTACAGGTAGACAAATTTACTTAAATTGTCTGTGTGAGATTTGTAATTATTTGTAAACAGTAACACAGTGTATAGGTCCGTGCTATGCTTCACTGCTATAACTGTCTATTCTATGACAGATCAGTTCATGGTGAGTTTAAATCTTAAGTATCATAACATGTCTGAGTCATCATCACATTCAAATGCTTTAGACTCCTCAATATTGTAGCCTGTAGGAGGTGTCTCAGACACCAAAAGCCAGATCCAACTACACCAAACATCTCAGGTTCACAATGAGTCTTTTCTTAAGCACAATATCTTTTTTTTACATAGCTGCAAGAGCAACAATCCCTCTTTGTTCCTTCCTTTTCCTCCCCTACTTCCACCCCTTGTGAGATGTGTTATTAACCACTCCTGACTCTGATTTGCCTGGGTAAGGTGTTGGACCCCCCTTTGAAGCTACAACTGGGAGCACTTCTGGCATGTCACCACAGTACACAGGAAGCATTTTCTGGTCAAGTGGAACATCCAGCTGACTAGGGAGCTTCCCTCCAGAACTACAGCTCCTTTGCCTTCCTGTGTGTCTCCATGCTAGGGGATGCTTGCACTCAGTGTACTGGGGCAACCCTTGTCCCTGAAAGGCTCTTCCCATTATTCTGGAAAACCTACCAAGAAATGGAACAATAACCATTCCAGCCAGGAATGCCCATCCACCTGTATGGTCCATCTATTAGGTCCTCATGGTTGGGTAAGGGAACATTAATCAGCCCCAGCTGGGGTGCCAGCCAATCCATTTCCTCCTTTACAGTATAAAAATGGTACTTGGCACTATGCTTTTTAATTTCCATTCCGTACTCCGTGAAGTTTATGTACAAACATACTAACTTAGAATACCACAAACTGTAATGTTGTAGAATTTATTTTAATAGATTACAGTCTATATTCTTTCAAGTGTCCTCATATTTGTTTTTTAAGAAGTCATAAACCTTATGTATAAAACTTTTAAGAGTATTTTCTTAAAATAATTACAGATAGCAAAAGTACTTGATTACTAGAATGTGGTAATTCCTGAATTCAGTCCACAAGAAGGAAGACCAAACATCCCAACAATTACAGTCTGATAACATCCACTTCTGTAATGTACAAATATGTGGAAAAATATAATTAGTAGTAAATCAGAAAGCTATTTATTAGAAAAATATGCTAAATAACAGCCAGTATAGGTTCATGTTAGACTCTTTTGAACAGATAACTAGAGTAGTAGACAAAACCAAAGTATTTTTCATAGTTAACTTAGATTTTCCAGTAGCCTTTGGCAGGGTTCTGCATGGAAGATTAATTTTGAAAACTAGAGGCCATTGACATCAAGGGTGCCTTACAAAACAGAGTTTCAAGTTGGTTAATTGGCCAGAGATAAAAAGTATAGGTAAGAGGGAAATGTTTCTGAATTTGTGCTTAGAATAATTTTGTTATTGTCATTGATGCTGATATGCAGTGGCTGACAGACTTGTAAAATTCACAGATGGCCTTTATTAATGGGATTTCAAACACTGAGGAGGAAGCAAAAATAAATGCCACTCAAAAGCCACTGAACATTGAAATATTTGGGATGTAGGAGAATGCGGGATAATGTGGAGAGGTGCAAAATGATACATACTGACAAAAGGAGAATTAATATACATAAATTATTGCCTATGCTGTTCTATAGGAAGCAAGCTCTAAAAACATTTTTTGGAGTTCATATTGGCACTGCATTCTCATGTCCAAATAATGTGCCAAAGGATTTAAATTGCAAGTGAAATACTGTTATATTGTTAAAAGCAAAAAACAAACTTGGTCTTTGTACATGACACTGTATGGAGTACTGTGTGCACTTTTGGTCACCACTGTAGAAAAAAAGATGTGGCAGCTCTTGAAGCCTTGTTGAACACAACTACCAAGTTCATTTGCCAACAAAATGAAGCAGATAGACTAAGTGGTCTCATTTTGTTTGTGGAAAAATATTTTATTTTATATAAATATTATGATGACAGAATTACAACTGTGTGAAGCAGATTTTATACGTGTATCAATTTAAGTTTGAACATATGGAATTTGTATAGTACTAAATGAAATACATAGACTCCTGTGATTTTTTTTTTTTATTTATTTATTTATTTTTTTTGTGTGTAGACTGTGTGATCTTTATTCAAGTATTAACTTGCTGTGTATTTTTTTTTTCAGCTGGTGTTTTCAGAATAAGAATTACTGTGTACAATGTGTTTTTCAATGCTACTAAGGAACTTGGTCCCTATTATGTGGAAATATTACCAAAAGACCTGTTTATCTATGTAAATTGCAGTGTAGTTCATAAAAATGATATAGTTTTGTTCAATGCAACATTAAAAGAAGGAACCAATGTATCTTATACCTGGAAAATGGATGATCAAACAACTTATGTCAACAAAGGTAAACTTTAATACAAACCATACAAAATTCATTGTTGCTGTAATAAAAGCAAAAAAATAATGTGATAATTTGTCTTAAAAACCTAACCATATTGAACGAGCAATTTCTTTTAATCAAAGCTATGAAAATTGTTTTATAGTTTAGTTTTTTATTCAATGTAAAATGTGATTTTAAACTGTGATAAGTTTACAGATACTGTTTAAATGTATTTATCTATAATGGCTTCTGGGCTGCATTAATTGTGTAAGTTATTATAGTTTGACTTCACCAATGATACAATACCTATTAAATGCCTTGTTTGTATTTTTCCAGGCCCAGTTATTTTGCACCAGTTTTTGACAACATCAGTATATAATGTGAGTGTAATTGCTCAAAATCATGTGGGAACTGCCATTTCCAGCACAAGTATTTCAGTTCTTTACAGAATACAACGTATGTAAATCATGATTTCATTTGATCTTTTTGTTGTTCAGTTTCACAAGTAGTCTATCGTCTGTTTAATGTTGGCAAGTAAAATGTGACCCCATAGAGGCATATACCACAAGGTTACTTTCCTACAGGGACCAGAGAGTAAAAAACAAAAACCGATGATTAGATACATTGTCATTGTAGTGAAAAAGATACATTTGGAAGGAATAAAACGTCTTTGAAAAAGTACATTGCCCCAGTACAGTACTTGGTTGAACCACATGTCACACCTATTAAAATAAGTAGTCTTGTTTGTAAAAGTCTGTCAAAGTTGCTCATTGTAATGGATTAAGATTTGACCATTCCACTTTGCAAAATTGCTTAAACTATGCCAGGGTCAGTTGGGTAGTAGACAGTAATTTGTAGGTCTTGCCACAAATGTTTAATGCACTTACAGTGGTGTGAAAAACTATTTGCCCCCTTCCTGATTTCTTATTCTTTTGCATGTTTGTCACACAAAATGTTTCTGATAATCAAACACATTTAACCATTAGTCAAATATAACACAAGTAAACACAAAATGCAGTTTTTAAATGATGGTTTTTATTATTTAGGGAGAAAAAAAATCCAAATCTACATGGCCCTGTGTGAAAAAGTAGTTGCCCCCCTTGTTAAAAAATAACCTAACTGTGGTGTATCACACCTGAGTTCAATTTCCGTAGCCACCCCCAGGCCTGATTACTGCCACACCTGTTTCAATCAAGAAATCACTTAAATAGGAGCTGCCTGACACAGAGAAGTAGACCAAAAGCACCTCAAAAGCTAGACATCATGCCAAGATCCAAAGAAATTCAGGAACAAATGAGAACAGAAGTAATTGAGATCTATTAGTCTGGTAAAGGTTATAAAGCCATTTCTAAAGCTTTGGGACTCCAGCGAACCACAGTGAGAGCCATTATCCACAAATGGCAAAAACATGGAACAGTGGTGAACCTTCCCAGGAGTGGCCGGCCGACCAAAATTACCCCAAGAGCGCAGAGACGACTCATCCGAGAGGTCACAAAAGACCCCAGGACAACGTCTAAAGAACTGCAGGCCTCACTTGCCTCAATTAAGGTCAGTGTTCACGACTCCACCATAAGAAAGAGACTGGGCAAAAACGGCCTGCATGGCAGATTTCCAAGACGCAAACCACTGTTAAGCAAAAAGAACATTAGGGCTCGTCTCAATTTTGCTAAGAAACATCTCAATGATTGCCAAGACTTTTGGGAAAATACCTTGTGGACTGATGAGACAAAAGTTGAACTTTTTGGCAGGCAAATGTCCCGTTACATCTGGCGTAAAAGGAACACAGCATTTCAGAAAAAGAACATCATACCAACAGTAAAATATGGTGGTG
Source organism: Erpetoichthys calabaricus (assembly GCF_900747795.2). Lineage (NCBI taxonomy): Eukaryota > Metazoa > Chordata > Cladistia > Polypteriformes > Polypteridae > Erpetoichthys > Erpetoichthys calabaricus. The sequence continues at coordinate 126,730,289 of NC_041399.2, forward strand.
GTAGTGTGATGGTCTGGGGTTGTTTTATATCTGTTTGTCAACTCAAGCTGAAGCGATCTTGGGTGCTGCAACAGGACAATGACCCAAAACACACCAGCAAATCCACCTCTGAATGGCTGAAGAAAAACAAAATGAAGACTTTGGAGTGGCCTAGTCAAAGTCCTGACCTGAATCCAATTGAGATGCTATGGCATGACCTTAAAAAGGCGGTTCATGCTAGAAAACCCTCAAATAAAGCTGAATTACAACAATTTTGCAAAGATGAGTGGGCCAAAATTCCTCCAGAGCGCTGTAATAGACTCATTGCAAGTTATCGCAAACGCTTGATTGCAGTTATTGCTGCTAAGGGTGGCCCAACCAGTTATTAGGTTCAGGGGGCAATTACTTTTTCACACAGGGCAATGTAGGTTTGGATTTTTTTTTCTCCCTAAATAATAAAAACCACCATTTACAAACTGCATTTTGTGTTTACTTGTGTTATATTTGACTAATGGTTAAATGTGTTTGATGATCAGAAACATTTTGTGTGACAAACATGCAAAAGAATAAGAAATCAGGAAGGGGGCAAATAGTTTTTCACACCACTGTATGATCAAGACTTTAACTGGGCAACTGAACAACATCACTTTTCTTCATTTGGATTCTTGATGCCTGAGAGATGTCTTTGACCCATCCTCTCCTGTACAAGCTGCTGACCCTGGCCTTCACAATGCAGAATCACTCTTTCCTTGTGTGTTCTAGAGGAGTTTATGCTGCTAACCTTCGCACGCTTGCCCGAGCCTGTCCGGCAGCATGCTTTTCTACTTCTATCAAGGCTGCTCTCCTGAACGTGAGATCAGTGTCTAATAACCTTTGGTAAATGGCTTTTTATCATTATTGGACACTTTTAAATTTTATCTAGCATATTATAGGTCCTACTCAATCTCTTGCTCACACCCTTGATCTCAGTATTTTAGTTAATAACATAATAACATGTAATGTTCCTTTTACTGATCAGTTCTGGATTTGAATATTACTGTTGACATTATTACTACAAGCTGTGCCCAACGCTATTCTCGCTTTTAAAAATTCTTTTATTATATCTGATTTTAAAATCATACTCTCCAGTCTTGAAATACAAGGTCATTATGAAACTATTGATTATTCTGTCTTATCTTTAAATTTATCATCTAAAATTATTTTAGACTCAATTGCTACCCTCAAAATATGCTGCAAAAAAGGGGAGACCTGCTCCATGGCTTAATGACACCACACAGCAGCTGCACTGCGCCTGTAGAGTTGCTGAACGGCATGCAGTTAAGAAATCTAAACATGATTACTTAACTGATTTGGTATCTTCTCATTCTAATAAACCTAGGGTCTTATTTAATGCAATTAATACGGCTATTTATCCTCATTCAGAGACTGGATTAAATAGTACTGTTCTTTCAAGTGAGCAATTTCTTTCATTCTTTGTCAGCAAAATTGATACTATCCGCTCTGGCGTTGTTCCTACTGGTAATGTACTTCCTGTTGTTAATCATTGCATTGTCTTGGAATCTTTTGATGTTGTTTCACTTTCACAGCTAAAAAGTACTATTGACACACTTAAACTTACTTTTAGTCCATCCATCCATGTTATTCCACCATACCTCTTAGTTGAAGCTTTTGATGTTCTGGGTCCATCTTTGTTAGCTGTTATCAATGTTGCTATTAGTGAGGCGGTTGTGTCCACATTTTTATAACATGCGGTGGTGTGACCTTGTCTAAAAAAGGCAGATTTAGATCCTGGAGTGCTAGCTAATTTTCACCGGATTTCTCAACTGCCATGCCATTTCTGGCTAAAATATTAGAAAGACTTATTTGTAATCAATTAGTTGATCATCTTAATTCCAGTAATTAATTTGAGATCTACCAATCTGGCTTTCAGCGTTTTCATAGTGTTGAGACAGCCTTCCTGAAAGTATTTACTGTCATCGCTCTTATTACTGACTCAGGTGGGGCTGCAGTCCTTGTCCTCATAGACCTTTCTGCAGCTTTTGATACTATTGACCATGAGATCTTTCTGTTGCGGCTTGATCATCTGATGGGCCTTAAAGAGGCTGCTCTTAACTGATTCAGGTCATATCTTACTGGTAGACACTTTTCAGTGTTTTTAAAATCCGGTTTCTTGTCTATTGCTTCTGTTAAATGTGGTGTTCCTCAGGGATTCATTTTGAATCCTATTTTATTTTCTATCTTCATCCTATAGGAGCTACTGTATCTTCAGGATATTTAATATGTCTTTTCACTCTTATGCTGATGATACACATTTATATTCCTATTTGTAACTCTGCAATTAATCAGCCACACAATTGTCTTTTTGAACTAAGATTCTGGATGGCTGACAATTTTCTTCTCAATTTAAAAAAAAACAAAAAAAAAACAAAAATAGAAGGGCTGATAGCTGGTCCCCCTGCCAAAGCTCAAATTGGTTTTGAACTTCTTGGCTGTTTCGCTGACTTTTGCAAACCTCAAGTCCGTAATCTTGGTGTTATTTTTGACAGTAACCTCTCTTTTGAGAAACATTAACTATGTAGTAAAGAGTTGCTTTTTCCAGTTTCACCTTTTAGCTAAGGTCAAACCTTTTTTTATCTCCCAGGGATCTTGAGAAAGCTGCTCATGCTTTTATCTTTTCTTGGCTTGATTACTGTAACTCATTGTATTCTGGGATCAACAAATCCCTGATACGCAGGTTGCAGTTGGTTCAGAATGCTGCTGGCCATTTTGTAAAGAAAGTTTGATTCTGTTTCTCCAATATTAGCTTCTTTATGCTGGCTGCCTGTTAGTTTCAGAATTGACTTTAAAAAATGTTTTTGTTGCTAGTTTTTAAATCATTACATAGGCATGCTTCTTCCTATTTTTCTGAATTGTGTGTTTTACACCAGCCATTCAGAGAGTTTAGATCTACAGGTCACTTGTCTCTTTTGGTCCCTCGCATTAAGTGTAAAACTAAGGGGGACAGGGGTCTTGCAGCTGCAGTACCTCGTCTATGGAACTCTTTACCTCATTACATTATGCAGTCACCTTCAATTGAACTGTTTAAAACTAGATTGAAGACTCATTTCTGTTCTAACCTACACTGATACTGATGGTTGTCCTACTCTTAGTCATCTTTTTACTTTTCTTTTAACTAACCACTGGCTATATTTTATTTTATTGTACTTTATTTCTATTTTATTCATGTTCATTGTATGTTTTAATGTAAAACACTTTGGCTACAGCATTACTGATGTTGTTTTAAATGTGCTCTATAAATAAATTAACATTATTTTCTTAATTGTTGCTCTGGCAGTGTGCTTGGGTCACTGTCCATTTGAATGACAAATTTCCTCCTTAATTTTAGCTTTCTGACTGTATAGTGCAGCATTTGCCTTTCCCCTAGTCCTAAGTACACTGCCATTGCAAAGCATTCCCATGATGCTGCCACCATCCTGTTTTACAGTGAAGATGGTGATACTTGGGCCTGTGTTCAGTGTTGTATTGCAACACATACCCTTTAGTGATCAAGCCAAAAGGTGTCACTTTTTCTCTTCAATCAACAGTATCTTCCAAGAGACATTATTCATATTCTTTATGTACAAGAACATTTTTTTTTCTTTTTTTCATCCAGGGCATTTTTCTGTCTACCCTCACAAAAACGCCTTTTTTGTGCAATGTCTTAGAGATTGTTGAACTATGAACATACTCTGAAATGGCAGCCACTGACTTTGGTCTGCGTGACAGTTCGCATCATAGTAGTCTCTCTGACAAATGTCATTCTTCTTCACCAGCTATGTTTAGTAGGGCAGTCTGTCCTCGGCTGAAGTTTCATAATTTTTCCATTTGCTTTATGATGGACAGCACTAAGCTGTGTGTTACGCTCATTTCATATGAGATGGTCCTGTACCCTTCCTCAGATATGTGCTTCTCTGTAACTGTAACTCTGACTTGTTTTGAATGCTCTTTTATCTTCATTTTGGTTTGCTTTGTGGAAAATCTGAACCATACTGTTTCACCTCAGCGAGAGGTGGTGTATTTGTCCAAATAAATTAATTTAGAACAGATTCTTACCATTTGTTATACAGGTGGAGGTGGACTTGGTATGTACTTGAGCATAGTTAGCCTTACATTTACAAAGGTTATGTATACTTTTTAAATGTTGTTTTCCCTTTTTAGCACATTTTTGACAGGTTTTCAATTTGTTTCTTTTGATTTAACATAATGTATGGTTTTGTTGATAAATTAGAGAAATTTTTACTTTAATGTATTGTACATTTAGAATCTAAGACAGTCGTCTTCATCTTTCAACTGCTCCTATTAGGGGTTGCCACAGCTATCATCTTTTTTCCATATCTTCCTGACCTCTGCATCTTGCTCTTTTACACCCATCACCTGCATGTCCTCTCTCACCACCTCCATAAACCTACACTTAGGCTTTCCTCTTTTCCTCTTGCCTGTCTTCTCTATTCTTAGCATCCTTTCCCCAATATACCTAGCATCTCTCCTCTGCACTTGTCCAAACTAATGCAATCTCACCTCTCTGACTTTGTCTCCAAACTGTCCAACCTGAGCTGATCTTCTAATGTACATTTTTATAAATACTTATTATTTCAATTTTTTTGTTATAGCTCTAACAAATATATTTCAACTGTTATGACAAGATTTTTTTCTGGACTAATGTTCCTTCTGTGTATCATCTGTTTGATGGATTTAATCAAAGATTTATCATGATAGTAGACTGAGCTCTGGAAATAATTTCTGTGTCACTATTCATTTTACTTCTGTGATTTATGATGAATTTCCAGGGATCAGTCTCACCTCTCTCTGTTGAGGTATTAAAGGGGATAATTGTGGTAATCCAATGATTTCTTTACACATTTTCTTTTATGTTTTGTTTAAATATTTTTTGTTTTACTGTCAGTACACAATTATATCAGCTACTGTATTTTGCACTGAAATAGGTGTTGCTTTTATGTGTGTTTCATAAAGTAATACATATTTTTCTTTCTTTCTTTTTTTTTTAAGCTGTTTATGTATATAGCAACCAGACCATTTATGCTACAGATACAGATATAATCTTTCAAGCAGTGACAAATGAAAGAGGCTCTTTGAACTTTGTTTGGTATTTTGGTGATAAACCTCCACAGCAAACATCTTCTCCTACAATAACAACACGGTATTCAACTGCAAATAGGTATGTCTTTAAATAAATACCATATACTATATACATTACCACAGATATAATCTTAACCATTAGATACGATAAAATATTGGCCTTCAGTTGAGGAGATGAGTGGAGAATTTGATGGGCCCTCTGCCAAGAAGGTACCTACACACTCCTCTATTTTGCAACTTTGACCTGAATGACTGATTTTCCTCATCCCCGTGTACTAAGTCAGGTATCTCCACTCTTGGGAGATATTTTTGAGATGGAGCTGAAAATTTTCCTTTTCCTCTGGTCCACACATCCTATCCCCTCTACATCTTATTTTTTCTGTCTGTAGTTGAGATCTGTTCTCGGAGAACGTGGAGTCCCCCTCTCTTCCACTCTTCTGCCTGATACTCATTTGCTACATATCTCTCCATTAAATATAACACGTTTGGTTTCTGTTCTGTCCTACACCTTCCTCTCCTCTCCAACCTTTAATTAGGCTGCTCTGTAAAATATCTAAGAGGCTGACTGACTTTTCCCAAGCTATGTGTTACACTGAAATACCATTTTTTTAAAATATCAAAAATTGTTCAGAAAATCTTGATCATCACCACACACAGTTAAATTTGTCAACAGATTGTATTCTAACCCCCAGAGATCCCGACTCATTAGTTTAGAAGAAGACTTTTTTTTTTTTTTCCCTTTTCCTTTTCTTGTTATCACTGCCCTCTTTAAACAGTCTGACACATTTTCCTTGTGTTCTGGAGCTGACCTCCCGCTGTTGCCTCTGGAACTACTGTATGTCACCAAATGCCTCTGTGATCCTTTCTTCCTCCATTCCTTTGTCTTTTCATGTCTTCCTCTGTCCCTCTCCATCTTGGACCTTTTTCTCTTTTGCCACATTCCCTTTTTGTCACTCAGCAGAGGCTGCTTTTATGATAGCTAAGTTTCTATTAGCCTCCCATTAGAAATTTTGTCAGTCTTGAAGTCTCCACTTTTATACTATAATCTTCCCTTCTTAAACTCTCTTCCTCTTAATTTATCAAGTCTTCCAACTCTGCTGTCCAGAGCTGGCTTCATACAGAACTGGTCTGCCATCAATTGTAATGGCCGAACACTGTCAAATAAGATTAATGAACTGTATGTCCCCATAACGGGTTATGGCGCATACAGGTACGGTCGCAGTTTGTATTATGCAGAGAGCTTGCTTAAACCTGATATATACCTGAGACTCTGTTAATGTTGGACTGATTTCATCTTATTCGTGCAGACACAGACCCAGTGCAATGTGGAAAAAAAGCCAGAAGGGAGATGTCTGTTTGAGATACTCTCAAATGATTCTGCATTTATAGGGTGTATTGATAAGGAGAATGAGACAGAGTAAAGGATATAGTTGGAGACCTTTGTTTCTTGGTGCAGAATTGTCTACAACTTTACATCAGCAAAACCAAGGAACTGGTTATTGTCTTTTGCCGCACCAAAGAGTCTCTATGTCCAATCAATATTCAGGGAGTGGATGCAGAGGTGATGCACCCCTACAAGTACTTAGGGTCGACATCAAAGTCAGGCTGGACTGGACTCAACTCATAACACAGAGAAACTATGTAAGAAATCACTTCTAGGGATGCCCATCGAATCAACAAGCTAATTTAAAAGAGCATATTCAGTTATGGAATGAACTCTGGAACACCTGGAGGTGGTGGTGAAGGAGAGAATTAAAACAAAACTATGTGCCATTATAAACAAAGCTACACATCCTCTGTCTGACACCATACTTTCAGCCAACAAATTATTCAGCAGAATACTGGGGCTCCTTTTTTATAACAGCAATGTGCCTGCATAATACCTTCATGTCAGAGGTTTTCTGTCTTTTTAGTTGTCTTCCTTTTTTACTCATTATGATGTGTGTTCAGACCATAGTCTGTTATTTATTTATTTATTTAATTAGCTTTATTTATTTATTTAATGAGCTGTAAAAAGACCAATTTTCCCCTGGGACAAATAAAGTTCTCTCTATGTATCTGATCACAAAATAAAAATACATGAAAAAGTGTATTTGAATATTTGTTATACTGTATATTTACAAATTGATGCAAAAAATACTTAAATTAAAAATAATTCTGGAATAGGTCTAAAAAAATCTTTATCATTATTATTACTATTATGATTATTATTATTGTTTATTCTGCATACACCTTTATCTTAGGTGAATTAATAAACAAGCTGTAATACATACAGCAAGTAATTAGAAGTACAACGTTCACAACTAGTAAACAGAATTCTGAATACAACAAATGTAGTACTGTAGATATCTGTAGTTCATATAGACAGAGAAAAAACTAGAATTCAAATAAAATTAAAGCTGCTTAATAACTGATTTGGTCATTTCAGCTGCTAACATCCATGAGCAGAGAAGAAAACAGTCTAAGCAGCTCCATGATAATTTATAAAAAAAAAAAAAAAAGTATTTTTAAGAGATTCTTGAACATCGGTATATTTTCAGCAGTCCAGATGGTTTTGGGAAGCTCATTCCACAATTTGGGAGCAAGAATAGAGAAACACCATCCAGCTTTAGCTTTACTGGCAAGGGGAACAGCCTGAAAAAAGGCGACTACAGAACAAAGATTTCTTTAATGATGTTTGAAAAGACAGAGACTGAAGGTATTGATGTACAGAGCGATAGAGATCTATAGGACAAAACAAGAGATTGGACTTGAGTGTTTGTTGCAAAAATCTCTTTTCCTGGAACATAGGAACAGACCAATATTAATTTGATAAATATCATCCAGGATGTAGTTTTCTTATTATTGTAATATGTAATGTTACTTTGGTTTCATTATATTTCAACTAACATTAAAATGTGGAAATACGCTTTTCAAATGTAAGAAATAAAGCCTGATTAGATGGTGTAGTGATGGCAAACTTCCTGAAGGCAGAAGTGAATTCAGTAGGTTTCTCTGGCTCACCAAGAGGGACATAATATTTCTATAAAATTTTATTTACTTCTTTATTTGGATTTGTAGTCAATCACATTTTATCCACTCAAATGGCCACCTATCACACTTATGTATTCTCTTTATTTTCCAATAAAGCCATATCAAATATAGGCTTAAGAACTAAAAAGTGTTTACCAATTTTTATTTGTCAATCCAGAATTAATCCTTTCTCTCCCCACTAGTTAAGCGGATAAAGACCATGCTTGTATATTTTAAATTAGTTTGATATATGTACTTACTTTTAGCTTTGTTAGTTCTGCAACTTTACATTATTATGTTTGTTACTTACAGGTATAATGTATTTGTTACTGCCTCAAATAATCTAAGCTCCTTCACATCAGACATCTATCCCATCACAATAGAGAAAAAAATTAGCCTTAACCGGCTCTTGTTTAATGCCTCTGTGTTGGTGAACTGCAGTGTAGTCATGGATTGCCGAGTTAATGCTGCATCCAATGCTTCATTTCTCTGGAATTTTGGAGATGGTACAGTTCGAACTGGTAAAGCCATAGAAAATCACGCTTATAAAAGGTACAGTTGTACACTTTTTGTTTTGTCAGCATTAGTTGTTCAATGTTTTGCATATTTGTTTGATCGCACAATGGAATTCTGTCTATGCTTCTGACTATCTGAGTTATTTGTAAATTTGCCTGTGGACATAGCTGTATTGTAGCTCAATGTGCCTAAATAAAATTAGCCTTCTGTAGATGTTTTTTTGTATTTTTGGTTTTGAATGTTTGTTTTGACCCATTGTTAACTGTGCAGCCTGATTCTCCTTATCTAAATATTAACATATTGAATATTGATATTTTTGAAATGGAAATATTTAATTTTATACTGTTTCATCCTTTATCATATTATTCTGCCATGTTTTTCTTTTTCCTTATTAGGGAAGGCGAGTTCACAGTGGAAGTGACTGTGTTTAACCGCATCAGTTCTGCCTCACTTTCAAAGCAGATTTTTGTATTAAGTGCACCTTGTCAACCACCTCCAGTTAAAAATATGGGACCTTCTAAAGTTCAGGTACAGTGCTGAAGAATTTTTATTATTTATTAATGAAAAAGTTACTTACATTTTCTTGTGTATCTGTTAGTATGGTATAGTGAATAGGGCATTGGACCTCAAAGCAAACAATTGCTTGATCAATTTGTACTTCTCAGAAATCACTGCTTAATACTAGAATCCCTGAAGCCTACAAAAAAATGTGTAATCCCGGGCCACCTTAAATTCCTTTGCACTTCTCCATTAGCGTCTTTTGTTTTGTAAATGTGTCGATCTGCACAAGCAGCCTGCTGTCCCATCCCCCCTACCAACAGAGCTTAACTCCGGCAAAAAGCTGTCACACCTTAAGCTTTGTTTATCTCGATATGAGGTGTCTGGAGCTTTATAGGGTAAATAATATATTTTTTGGAACATATGCATTTCATGTGTGTTCCGTGTCTACAATGATCTGTGTAAATGTAGGATGACAGGAAATCCGAGAAATGCTAGAAATGTTGAAAACATACCTAAAACAGTTTTTTCATGTTTTAGTACTAACGAAAAAATTTTGACATGAAGTGAATAATGTGTGAAGACTGAAGTCCAAATATTAAATAAACACTTTCACAAAAGGTACATGTATAACAAAACAAGCACACTTTTATTCAAGAATATAACCAAAGAAAAAGAAATCTGGTTAGGGTATGACACTGATGCGACCACTTTGGTGGTACAGCGATAAGAACTGCTGATTCATAATCAAGTGGTTGTGGGTTCATCCTGGCCGCTCCCCAGAATTACCATTTTGAGTAGTAAGCTGCTCATATTTTTACTATTATACAGTAAAAACATACATTTGAGTTGAGTCTGTAACAGCTGGTATAAATTTATGGTACTTGTAAAGGTTAGGTTTTTTTTTTTTTTTTTTTTTATCAGTTTTATTCTCTCTGTCATGTTCACACTGCCCTTGATCTGACACTGCTGTTTTCAAATAAAGATGCGCTATAACAGAAGTGAACTCAGATGACAATGAGCAAGGCATGCCAAGCTCGCCAAGGTGTTGTGCAAAGTTCTGTTTGTGATTGTTTTGTGATGGTCTTTATATAAAAAAAAAATGTTATTAATATATCTGACGGTGTATGTGCCCAGAAAAAGATGTCTGACTGCATTCTCGTACCATTGCATCACACTGTCAGATCTAAACACTAGCATGGAGAGTCGTTCACATACTGAAGAGTCTATAGCTGCAGGTGGAAGCTGCCACTGCACTTTTTGTGGTATTACACATATACTATATCAGCATGCCTGTGTCGATCAAACACAGGAAGCTCTGCAGTCTACTTGTGACTTTAGATAATGTAATATTGAATGCACTAAACATGCATTATTATTATTTTTTTTAATTTACATGTGTAAGAAAGTTGATAACCTCCCAACAAGTAACAGTGACTGCCAAGAAAATACATTTACCTCTTTGGTGTTTTGGAAATTGCAGAGGGAAAAGTGTTAATTAGATTAAGTATGTTGAAAACTAATAAACCACAAGTACCAGGTAATATTTATCATTGTGTGCTTAAGGAAGTTGGTGAGTACACAAATAAACTCTTTAAGCTTATCATTCGAAAAAAACATTGCACTTTAGGAGATTCTTAAGGACAGGAGGCTAACAAATATCCCATTATATTAAAAAGGTGATCAAATTAAGAATCGCATGACATGGCATGAGTAGTTTTCATGGGTTCAGATGGGGGGGGGGGGGGTCTGTGTTTTGTTAATTTGCAGAAATTCTATTTTGAAGCAACAAAAACGTACAATCAGGGAGGTGCATGTGATGGTTTGTGAGCAGGTCACTTAACATATCAGTTCTGCAGTTCTTTTAAAAAAAAAAAATTAAATGTATCCTGCTTTTAAGTCACCTTAATTGAAAATGTTGATCAAATAATAGCTAATGTATAAGTAGAAAGAAACAAATAAACCTAATGTTGAACATCTGATTAAGTTAATCAAGATCATGAGTAAAATGATACATTTAATAATTTTATAGTGATTACCAGGTTAATGTCAAAGTATTTAGAGCATACTGTAAATATTCATAATATCATTAATTCAGCCACTAAAGTAAAGGAGTGCTTCAGTATTCTATAGTTGAAAAGAGGTCTGAACAAAATGGACTTGGATCTTACTATTCAGGATGCCTCTGTCTTAATCTGGTAATAGTAATAAATTAAGTCATAAAAATAATTGCAAAAAGAACTGGAGGTTCAAATTAAAAGACCAAAATAAATTTAGAAGTGGGCTTCTTTCATACTTAATTGAGCTGTTGCAGGGCAATGAGTGCTTTACTATATTGGTCATTAAATATCCCTCAAAAAGACAATGCCTCATTTGTGATAGGGTATATCACTAAAGGATCCTGAAGTGTTAGCAAACTATTGTCCGATTTCCAACCTTCCATTTTTGTGTAAGGTTTTGGAAAAGCTTGTTTTGGTTCAGCTTCAGGATCACCTCAAAAAATTCAATCTGTTAGAAAAATTTCAGTCTGGTTTCTGATCTTCTCACAGTACAGAGATAGCCCTAGTCAGAGTCACCAATGACCTCCTGATGGCTGCTGACCAGGGCTCTCCATCACTCCTTATCCTTCTGGATCTCTCAGCTGCATTTGATATGGTAGATCATAATGTTCTCCTCTATCGTCTTCACTATATAATTAGACTTTCTGGCATTCCTTTGGAGTGGTTTGAGTCCTATCTTACAGATAGGGCTGAGTATGTGGCCCTGGGGGATGCTAAATCTCGTACCCACACTTTCACCTGTGGGGTCCCACAAGGATCAGTCCTTGTGCTGACCCTTTTTTAATATCTAAATGCTACCCCTGGGTCACATCATCCGCAGGCATGGAGTTTCATTCCATTGCTATGCGGATGATACGCAGCTCTATGTGAGACTGGATTCGACTTCTTTTACACCTTCATCAACTCTTTCCTCCTGCTTGGATGAGATTGAGACTTGGATGTCCAAGAACTTTCTTAAGTCGAACAGCACCAAAACTGGAGCTCTTTTAATTGGTACCTTCCATCAACTTCGTTCTCCATAAATTGTATTTCCTTTTCTTGCCGTACCATTACTTTTTCCCCCTATGTTACTAATTTGGGTGTCAAATTAGACTCCCATTTGTCATTTGATACACATGTCCATCACCTCTGTAAAATTGCATTCTTTCATCTTCAAAACATAGCCAAACTCCGTCCCTGCCTTTCCCTTTGTGATGCTGAAAAGCTGGTTCATGCCTTTGTCTCCTCCAGGTTGGACTATTGTAATGCACTCCTCATCGGGATCCCCAGCAAGATCCGTTAAAAGCTCCAACAAATCCAACATAGTGCTGCAAGGATCCTAATGAGGGTGCGGAAATAGGAACATATTTCACCAATCCTTCAGTCACTTCATTGGATCCCTATTCCCCTCAGTATATCCATGGAAATGCTACACAATACCTTAAGAAACTTCTTATATTACAATACACTACAAGAAACCTTCGTCTTGCAAATACCTATCACCTTTGCCCCCACTATGGCCAAACGTCGTACAATTGGTGACTGAGCCTTTGCAGTTGCTGTTCCATGGCTCTGGAATGCCCTGCCAGAGAACCTGAGAACACAGCAGATTGTTTTTTAAAAAACAGTTAAAGACTTTTCTATTTAGATCGATAGATAGATAGATACTTTATTAATCCCAAGGGGAAATTCACATACTCCAGCAGCAGCATACTGATAAAGAACAATATTAAATTAAAGAGTGATAACAATGCAGGTATAACAGACAGACAATAACTTTATATAATTTAATATAAATGTTAAGTTCATGTTCATTCACATGCACTACAGTGTTATCATTACTTGCATGTCTGAACAGTGTGCAACACAACGCCACTCTCTGTTATCGTACTCTGAAGTGCTACTAGTGAGATATGGATTTTATCTTTAAACCTTTGGCTTAATTTTTTCCCAGCTAATTTCATACTGAGCAATTATTTCAGCAAGCTTAGTATATGAAAAAATTATTTTGCTACACATTACAGATATCATAATGAACATATCAGGGAAAATGCCAAAATGTCCTCATTCTGGTGCACTTAAATGTGCATTAAATTGATGTGATTTTAAAAAAGATTTTTTTATTATTGTTATTGATGCAAAACTAGCCATGTAAAAAATAGGGTCATATTATTTAGGAAAAGTTACACAAAATGATACCTCAGAAGTCCATAAAATACAAGGCCTTATATATTTATATAAGTCAATTTATAGACTGTATTTAAACAATTTAAAAACAATGCTGATTAAGTTTATTTTAAAGTGTTTCCTGTTATATAATGTTCTAGGGTAAGAATGTGTTTTATTCTGAAAGTTTGGCAAATGTCCAAACTGGCAAATGGAGCAAATTACTTGAATAAATGAAAACACACCATTAGTCATCATATCATATACCTCCCCAATTCATTTACTATTCAGTCTGTATAAACAATATGTTTAAATAATTCAAAGTACTTATTTTACATTTTCATATTTTTCCTTAAAATGTAATACCTTCATTCTCAGTTAGTAGTCTTGCCTTCCCACACGTCTATAGGCAGCACTCATTTAGTATAAAATATTGTGTTAAAATTTCTTAATAAAATATCTTATATAATTACAGTATATATTTTTATTATACATCAAATGTTGTGCCATAATAGTGTAGTGAAGAAATTGAAGACAAACTCTTGTTGAATCTTATTGATCCTGACAAATGTAATGAAAATTAATATTAAGCCATATGCAAATAGTTCTTTTCCTTATTCTTTGTACCATCTTGTAGGTGAGACGATATCAGAACTTGGTACTAGGGGTGACTTTTGAAGCTGATATCCAGTGTAGCAAATTCCGTGGCATAATGTACAAGTGGAACCTGTATGATTCAAGTGGAGTTTCAGTAATATTTTTGCAGATTGACACCAATAAACAGACTATTGAAATCCCTAAAAATTTTCTTCCATATGGAAACTATACAGCTGTTGCAAAGGTAAGAATTTTCAAAGTAAACAATTTAAAGAACAGTTAACAATCAAATCACTAAATTATTTTGAATACTTTTACTGTGTATTACATGTAAAAAGAGCATTGTTTGTAAGACATCGATATATTATAAGAGGGGATAGTGCCATATCTATTAGTAAAAGAGCATTTCCTGTGCACCTGTTAAAGTACAATGTGAAACATAGTTTCCCCACTTTTAATAAATGTTGATCACAAGGACTATTTTGCTTGTACTGTGAAATTTTCATTGTGGCACAAGCTTAGACCAAGATACAGTTGCTACTTGACTTTAAAGAAGCAAAATTTTCAATGACTGCATGTTTTTCATATAATGCTGAAATTCTAGATGTAATATCTAGATTACCATGGCTGTTTTGGATTTGCTGTCCATTTGGGGCTAGTTACTTTTCTGTGTACAGTGCTATTGGAATGACCCTGCCTTGGACAGAGTGGATTATTGAAGTAGTGAATTGATTCCTGTGATGACATTTGCTAGTGACTTTCTCTAATGAAAAGGCAATATGAAGAAACACTCTGTCACTGTTCCACTGCCACAAATGTAACCTGTTCTCATACATAAGATCTGTTTTCCAAGACGTTCTGATGAATTTCCACATAAGTTTGCATAGTGTGTTCTTAATTGTTTTTCGCTGTTGTAGCATTAGTATGCTTTTATGGCTTATGCCCTAATTCAGCTTAAAAAGATACTGAAAATTTGGTTGTTCTTTATTCTGTAATTCTTTTTTTTGTTTGTATGGCATTTACACACTGTCTGCACTTTTCCCCCATGGTACAGTGTTCTCCTGCTAGATTCAAGGACCTGCATATAAGGTTCATTCGGAATTCTGAATTGGTCTGTTGGTTTCTGTCTTGTACCCAGTGCTACCAGGACAGCAAAGCAATTTTCTGATTCACCTTCTACAGAATAGGGTCACAGCGAGCATATAAGCAAAATAAACACTGGCAGCCCTTCCAGAGTCCTGTTTTAAATGTTTCCTAGATATAGCATTTGAGGCAGCTTGTCAGCTCTTTCATCTCCACTTTTATCACTTTCTTAGTTCCTACAGAACTCTTTCCTCTCTATCATACCTCGAGGTTAAAAAATTATAGGGGATGCCAAAAAACTCCCATTTTTTGGTAGATTGCTTCTAAGTTTCAAATCATTGAGTGGTAGCATTCAATACATGCAGTAATATGTAAAAAAATAAAATGGCAAGAAATGTTTATTTTTTCATTTGTTTTTGTTATTTCAGGTCCAAGTAATAGGATCTGTGGTATACAGTAACTACACTGTACCCATTGAAGTGCTGCCAACTTCTCCTGTCAGTGTGATTAGAGGTGGTACAAATGTATTCTTTTCAAAAAATAATGACTCCTTAATAACTTTGGATGGGCGTGACTCCTATGATCCTGATTACCCAGAAAACAGAATAAGGTACAATCAAATTGAAACCAAAGTGTTAATTTGCAAATAGATTTGTAGCCTTTTAATTCTTGTTCAATGATTTAAAAATGGTAACATCAGGCTCATGGTTACTCATTTTAGTTATGCATTATTTCTGATTAAACATTATTTGGTAGCATGTCTAATATATTAGCTGGATTAAAGTCCAATCAACTACATGATGGACATATGGAATAATATACTAGTCTATATATGTTTATAGATAGTCATGTTTAAATTTAATTACAGTATTTCATGTTTTATTGCTTTATAGTATTATGTTCTTAAGGGTAAATTAAATTTCAACAAATCAAGAATAGATACTTTTGTTGCTCTGTAATCAGTTTACAAATGTTTGGTAAGAGACAGATAGATAAACCCAGCCACATCTATGTGATAAACCGTGGCACAATTAAGTCATTTTCACTAGCATTATACTGTATACTTGTATCTTAAACTGTTAACATCAAGGAAATGACAATGTAACAAATTATCTTTATGTATGAGGTTTTCACAATAGTGTAGGACCAACGTCTATTCCTAAATATTACAAATTAACACATCATATTTGGACAAATTTACACCAGGGAAAAATAATGTAATAAAATACTCTCATACCTGCTTAATCCAATCTAGGGTCATAAAGGGCTGAGCCTATCCCAAAAGATAAAAAAAAAAAGTGTAAAAAAAAATAAAAAAAATTTATTTATATATTTCTTGCAAAAATAATGTGTGCTGCTATTTAATAAAATTATATTGCCATTTTGGTAAGTAAACGTTGTACCTGTATGCTTCAATTAGTTTTCTTTAAATGAAACTTATTTTTAAATTATTCAAATGTAATTATTATTTTGCTTTATTTTAGCTTCTGTAAATAGTATTGTATTATAGAAAAAATACTTTATTTTAAGTATCATTAAGAATTGAGCTTGCAAGTTTTGTGGTAATATATAAAAGCTTCAGTATGTTTATAAATTTTAATATTCTCTATTACTTTGGTTGTTTCAGCTTCACCTGGACTTGCATGCCAGTTAGCAGAATATCTTCAGGATGCTTTGACAAAAGTATTATTTTGAATCTGGCAGTGGTCACGTTCACAGCATCATCACTTAAAAGTGATTTTGACCAGTTCCAATTCACTTTGATGGTAAATAGTGGAAACCGGTCTTCAACATCAGATGTTTTTGTGAATTTCCAGAAAAATATACAAATGTGAGTTAAACTTGACCAATATCCTGTATATCACTTAAATGACTTGGTATATTTGGCATAATTATACATTCAATTTCCTTTTATTGAATATATAATGTCGAAACTTCAACTAAATATGTGTATATTTTGGTAAACACTACAGTGTTGTTAGACTTTTTTTCCTTTTTTTTTTTTTCCTCTCCACCTAATGGGACTGTTTAAAATCATGCCCAAGGTTTATTGTATCTGGACAGTACTATCATACAGTAAGTTATCTCAGTTTTCAAGGAAACCACTTAACATCATACTCTCAGTTTAAAGCACCTGGACTGTACTATCATAAGATATCTCAATTTTGATCTTTATTACACCTTTGCTGGGGATTTCTTTTGTTTTGGATGGGCTCTGTCACATTGCATGTCGGAGGAGTGGGACTTTGTTCTATCCTCACTAATAGAGGCAAAATGGGAGAGAAGGGCTGGTGGGGGAGAAAGACTAAGTTACCTCTTATTTATCATTTTTACACCAACAACTATTAGTGCTAACATGATAGCAGGCTCTGTAGCAACAATACTCTGCAACAATATGAAATCAAGATTAAAGCTATTGTATGAAACAATGTGCTACTTTTACTTAAGTTTGCAAAATTTCCTCAAAAGTTCAGAAGCACCGTCTCTCTGATTAAACAGTGAACTTTGTGATCTGGAATGTCAAAGGTCTCAATCATGATCTAAATAGAAAAAATTTATTTTCTCACCTGATAGTTCTAAAAGCCAATATAGTATTTTTACAGGAGAGTTACTTAATACGTAGGGACCAGTTTCAGTTGCAAAGAGATTAGATTGGCCAAATCCTTCATTCCAGCTATACAAAGAAAATCTTAGGTGTTGGAATCTTAATAAAAAAGCAATCTCTTTTGTAGTATCAGACATAGCACCCTTCAGGAGTAGATACAATGTCATGGTGATGGGTAATTTATTTCAATCTAAAGTAATTTTGATAAATATCTACACACCTAATGTGGATGATAAAGAGATTTAATCCAAAATGTATTTGCATGTATTGCTAATGTGACCACTCACAAAATTATAATGGCCGGACACTTTAGTGATTTAAACCCATACAGTGTCGATTAATATCTAACACTGCAAAAATAATCACAGTTTGTAATGGATCATACCTTATCAGACCCATTGAGATTTTTAAATCCAAACTCAAGAGTATATTATTTCCTCTCCCCAGTACATCACAGTTCCTCAAGAATTGATTATTTCTTCATTGAAAATTGTTATCTTTGACCACACCCCTCTGATCATGGAGCTTAACATTAAAATCCCTGAAGCCTAAGAAAAAAGTCACAATGGCGGGCCACCATAAATTCCCTCACACCTCTTCATCAGCATCTTTGTTTTGCAAATGTATCGATCAGCGCAAGCAGGCTGCTATCCCATCCCCCACCGAAGTTCTCTCCGCTCAAATCTGTTTATCTGGGTGTGAGGTGTATGGTAAATAATTTATTGTTATTTGGAATACATACATTTCATGTGTGTTCCGTGTCTACAACGATCTGGGTAAATGTAAGAAGACAGGAAATGTGAGGCAAGAAATGTTGAACAAATAACTTAAACAGAAAACTTTTTTCATATTCCAGTAATAAATGACAAAACGTTGACATGATGTATATGTGTGAAGACCAAATATTAAAGAAACATTTTCACAAAAGGTATAACAAATCAAGTGCTCTCTTATTCCAGAATAAAAACAAAGAAAAAGAAATCATTCGATTTACATGTTGCTGTCAATGAGTAAAAACCCAAGCCCAAATATCAATCAACAGAAATTAGACACATCTGCTTGGCTGGTGCAGAGGTAAAAACTACAGCCTCATAATGAAGAGGTTAACAGTTTTAACTCGAGTTCTTCCTGTTTTGAGTAGTGAGCTGCTATTATTATTACTATTTTATAATAACATAAATTTGATTTGAATCTAACACCCAATGTACATTTTTTGCTAACTGTAAAAGATATTGCAGAAGGGATATAAGCAGACACACAAACGCTGGCGAATCATGTGTTCTTGGTATCTTGTTGTCACTTGAATTTTTTGTTATTCAGTTTTATTCTTGAATAAAAGCACACTTGTTTTATTATACCTTTTTGAAAGTGTTTATTTTATAATCCAGGTAACCACTTAAATGACATCAAATCTGTCTCTGTCGTGCATGCACACACATATCCATGCATGAAAACACCATTATTTGAAAACTTTCTGTCAGTTGAACATGAGTTGTCATTTGAGCATTGGGTGGGGGGGGGGGGGGGGGGGGGGGGGGTCAACAATCTTGGCCAGTCTCCACGTTACAGTAATCCCTCCGCCATCGCGGGGGTTGCGTTCCAGAACCCCCCCCCCGCGAAAGGTGAAAATCCGCGAAGTAGAAACTATATGTTTATATGGTTATTTTTACATTGTTGTGCTTGGGTCACAGGTTTGCACAGAAACACAGGAAGTTGTATAGAGACAGGAACTTTATTCAAACACTGCAAACAAACATTTGTCTCTTTTTCAAAAGTTTAAACTGTGCTCCATTACAAGACAGAGATGACAGTTCCGTCTCACAATTAAAAGAATGCAAACATATCTTCCTCTTCAAAGGAGTGCGCGTCAGGAGTAGATAATGTCAGAGAGAGAGAGAGAGAAAAGCAAACAAAAATCAATAGGGCTGTTTGGCTTTTAAGTATGCGAAGCACCGCGGTACAAAGCTGTTGAAGGCGGCAGCTCACACCCCCTCCGTCAGGAGCAGAGAAAGAGAGAGAGAGACAGATAAAAACAAACAATCAAAAATCAATACGTGCCCTTCGTGCTTTTAAGTATGCGAAGCACCGTGCAGCATGTCGCTTCACGAAGCAGCTGCACAGAAGGGAGCAACGTGAAGATAATCTTTCAGCATTTTTAGACGAGCGTCCGTATCGTCTAGGTGTGCGAACAGCGCCCCTGCTCAATCCCCCTACGTCAGGATCAGAGAATGTCGGCGCAAGAGAGAGAGAGAGAAAAGTTGGGTAGCTTCTCAGCCTTCTGCCAATAATGTCCCTTGTATGAAATCAACTGGGCAAACCAACTGAGGAAGCATGTACCAGAAATTAAAAGACCCATTGTCTGCAGAAATCCGCGAACCAGCAAAAAATCCGCGATATATATTTAAATATGCTTACATATAAAATCCGCGATGGAGTGAAGCTGCGAAAGGCGAAGCGCGATATAGCGAGGGATTACTGTATTGTGCATGGTATTGAGAATACAGACAGACTTTTTCTTTTTGGGCGCATACATTTAGCATGACACTGCCAGATCTAAACACTAGCATGGAGAATTGCTCGCATTCTAAACTGACTTTAGCTGTAGGTGGAAGTCCCACTGTATTTATGATGCCAAGCAGAGTTGTGTTCCAATACAGCAGTCTATTAGCCAGTGAAAGCGACAGGAAGAATTTTTCTGTTGTTAGGATTCTGCCTTTGTCCAGAAACGGTTCCATAAGCTTTATGACCATAGTTTCGGAAAGGCTTTCTCTCATGAGATGACTGGGATTTTTTTTCCTATATGAGGAGTGGCATTGCATGTGTACTTTGTCTCCAAATCTGCTGCAATCCAAAATTTTATGCCAAATTTGTCAGGCTTGGTTGAGATGTATTGCAAGAAAGAATAACTGATCTTGGTTGAAAACAGTCGCTCATCAACAGTAATGTGTCACCCTGGGTGTAACTCAAAACACAGTCCTCAATAAAACGTTGCAATATGTTCAAGATCTCAGTCATTTTTCACACGTTCTGCACGGGTGTCTTTGTTGTCAAAGTGCAAATGCTGCATGATACTCTTATAGTGGTTATGGGTCATCGTATTTTTGATTGTCAGTACAACAAATAGTTCTGACCTGGAATCGGCCACAGCCCCAATTGTGGTCATCATTGCTCTTGTGAAAAGAATGGAGATAAACTGCATCAACTCAGAGATGGAGAGGCAAGTTAATTGTAGCATGTGAACGTGACTGAGAGAATAAAACTGAACCTAAACTTTTCCAGGTATCAAAAATTTTCACTGGGTGTTACAGACTCGAATCAAATATGTTTTTATTTTATAATAATAATAAAAAAAAAAAAGCCGCTCACTACTCAAATTGGGCAGAATCACGGCTCGAATCCACAAGCTCTTGATTACAAGGCAGCAGTTTTTACCTCTACACTAGCTCTGTCGATTGATATTTGGACTTGGCTTTTTACTTATTGACAGCAACATATAAATTGAATAATTTCCTTTTCTTTGGTTATATTCTATGTTTTGTTATACCTTTTGTGAAAGTGTTCTTTTGATATTTGGACTTCAGTCTTCACACAGTATACATTTCACTTCAGCAACAACAACATTTATTTATATAGCACATTTTCATACAAAAAGTAGCTCAAAGTGCTTTACATAATGAAGAAAAGAAAAATAAAAGACAAAATACAAAATTAAAATAAGACAACATTAGTTAACATAGAAAGGAGTAAGGTCCGATGGCCAGGGTGGACAGAAAAAAACAAAAAAAAAACTCCAGACGGCTGGAGAAAAAAATAAAATCTGTAGGGGTTCCAGGCCACGAGACCACCCAGTCCCCTCTGGGCATTCTACCTAACATAAATGAAATAGTCCTCTTTGTAGTTAGGGTTCTCACGGAGTCACTTGATGGCGAATGGTCGTACAGACTTTCTGTCTTAGTTATGTGTTCAACATTTCTTGCCTCGCATTTCCTGTCATCCTACATTTACCCAGATCATTGTAGACACGGAATAAACGTGAAATGTATGTATTCCAAATAACAAGATATTATTTACCCTGTACCAGTGCATGGTCCCCAACCTGACCTGATGCAATTCCAGGCACTTCACACCCAGATAAACAGACTTGAGCTGGGAGAGCTTCAGCTGCGGGGGGGGGGGGGGGGGGGGGGGTTGGGATAGCAGGCTGCTTGTGCTGATTGACACATTTGCAAAACAAAGACACTGATGAAGAGGTGCAAAAGAATTTAAGGTGGCCTCTCATTATGACTTTTTTCGCAGGCTCCAGGGATTCTAGTGTTAAATCTCAACATTATTACTATTAACACAGAGGGGAGGCTAATAAGATTTTAGCTCAACAAATTCACAAGTAGGAAGTTCACAGTGCAGTAATCAAAAGCAAGAACTGAAATGGAGATAAAATCATTGACCATAAAAATACAACCCACACATTTAGAGAGTACTTTAAGTCCTTATATTCTACCTAGGTTAAGATAAGAACTTTATTCATCCTGAGGGAAATTTTTATGTCATTGGCATGTTCAGTGCAACAAGAGAAATAAAGATAGTACAATGAAGATTTAAAAAGAGAAAAAAATAGTAATTGTGCAAATATACAAAAATATGACAGTTGTGCAAATGTACAAAAATACGACGGCATATGATAAGCATATGACAGTTGTGAAAATATACAAAATATAACAGATTATTATTAAATACAGATTATTAGTGTAGGTTATACAATACAATACATTTTTGTATAGCCCAAAATTACACAGGAAGTGCCGCAATGGGCTTTAACAGGCCCTGCCGCTTGACATCCCCCAGCCTTGACTCTCTAAGAAGACAAGGAAAAACTCCCAAAAAAAAACCTTGTAGGGAAAAAATGGAAGAAACCTTGGGAAAAGCAATTCAAAGAGAGACCCCTTTCCAGGTAGGTTGGGCGTGCAGTGGGTGTCAAAAGAAGGGGGTCAATACAATACAATACAGTACACAGAACAGAACAATTCCTCAATATAGTAAGAAATAAAAAATATAAATTTTAGAAGTACAGAACAGAATTTAACAGTAGATGATATATCCCATAATAAGATTTGGATTTGTGTAGAGTCCTGGAGACCTCATCCTTCAAGCTGCCTCCCCCATTTGGCCATTCCACAGCTGAAACAGTGCTGGGCCAGCCAATCCGATGAAAGGACCCCTCTTTACCACGATTCCTGCGATCCTCCATCTGGGATGACTTTTCCTTAGGCAGGCAAAATAACTTGGCAGGTGGGCCGTGGCACCAAGTGCCACATTTGAGTACCGAGAAGAAAAACAGAATAAGTGAGGGTTAGTATACAATTATAACTGTCATGTTAATTATGTTTATGAAAAGTGACTTAGTACTTGTGCCTGAGTAAAATGAACTAGCTGCTTGTGATGACAGGATGGGACTAACATACTGCTATAAAGGCTGAAAAAGATCACCTACAGAACGAAGAGGAGTTATAAAGCCTTATTGCCACAGGTAGAAAAGATCTCCTGTGGCGTTCGGTTTTGCATTTGGGGGCAAGGAATCTTTTGCTGTGTGTGCTCTGGTGGTTCATCAAGGAGGCGTGCATGGGGTGAGAAGGGTTGTCCATGATACTGAGGAGCTTTTTCAGTATTCTCCTCTCGGACACCTCCTTCAGATCCTCTAATTTGATGCCTAGGACAGAACCAGCCTTTTTAATCAGCTTGTTCAGCCTGTTGTGATCAGCTGTCTTCACCGCACTGCCCCAGCTCACAGCTGCAAAAAACACCACACTCTCCACCACAGAGTGATAAAACATTGTCATCATTTTCCTGCATACATTAAACGACCTAAGCCTCCTCATTAGGTCATCATTCCCTTTCTTGAGCACAGTGTCTGTGTTCTTGGACCAGTCAAGTTTACTGTCAAGGTGTACTCTCAGAATTACCAAATTCGATAAACTCACTCCAGTGTGGGAATGCAGCAGGCCCTGATGGCTATGCAGTGCACTTTTATAAAAATGTTCAAATGAGTTACTTCCACTATTATTAACAATGTTTATAGAAACTAAAGACAACAAAATTCTACCTAAAACTTTTCACCAAGCATTAATTGCCATCTTTCCAATGAAAAATAAGGACTACAATGTGCATCATACAGACCAATTTCACTTCTGAATAATGATGTTAAGATACCCTCCAATGTTTTAGATAGAAGGATTGAGAAAGTTCTTCCCTCTGTAATAGCACAAAACCTAACCAGATTTATTAAAGGCAGACACTTCATTTCTAATCTTAAACATTAGTTTAATATAATTTACTCACCCATAAAATCTAACACACCAGAGATCTTATTTTCTTTGGACACAGAAAAAGCACTTGATATGGTTTGGCCCAAATATATTTTCATGGAACAAACTACTTTATATCAGTCCAGAAGCTTCTGTTTGTATTAACAACATTATTTCAGACTAGAAGATGGTTATCACCATTACTCTTTGCAGTTGCCATTGGCCAATCACTTTCAAAATGTATCAGAGATAAAGGGGATTACCAAAGAAGGAATTAAACAGAAAATATCATTATTTGCAGATGATATGGTACTGTGTATATCAGACCCACAGACTTCTGTCCAAGTAGTCATCAATGTCCTAGCAGAATTTCAAAAGATAATCTGGATTCAAAATTAATTTGAGTGAAAGGTTGCTTTTTCCAGAGAACTCTGTTGCACACAATATTAGACTGGGCACCTTCCCATTTATTTTAACAGATCAGTTCAAATACCTTGGGGTAAATATTACAAGTAAATATTAAGATCTTTTTCAACAAAATTTTGCTATTGGCATGAAAAGAAATTAACAATATGTGAGCTGATGGGCTACCCTCCTCCTTACATTAGAAGGGAGAGTCAATACTGTCGGAATGAACATCCTTCCCAAGCTTCTATTTCTATTTCAGAGCATCCCCATATACATTAAGAAATCATTCTTTAAGAAATTAGATTCAATTATGAGCTCATTTATTTGGAATTCAGAAGGGAGTATGGTACTACCTAACTTTGTTTTATTACTAGGTGGCAAATATACAAGGTGTAAAGACCTGAACGTCGACACAAATTGTTGAATATACGTACATAAGCCTGTTCTGCAATAGAAATACAATTTTGCTGTACTTCTTTATACGCTCAGCTTTGTACCCCAGTAAATACAAATGATCATCAATATACTAATAATCCAATTGTCCATCAGTCACTTATATGGAAACAATGTAGGGAGCACTTTAAGACAGAGAAGCTGTTATCTGTTGCACCTTTATGTAATAATCATCTTTTCTAACTTCTCAAACCTGCACACTATTTAATGTTTGGAAAATGTCCAGGATTAAAGCACTTTGATTTGGATACAGATAATGTCTTTGCATCTTATGAACAATTGTGCTTCAAATTTAACTTCCCATCAACACAATTTTCCACTACTTTCAAAGCAGAAACTTTGCTAAAAGAACCCTGCCAAAATTTCCACACCTTCCACCCATTTCTGTTCCAGAGGCAATACTGATCAGTCTTGAAGACTCAGACAGCATCTCAACAATATATAAAAATATTTTAAAGTCTCTTCACTTCTAAGATCCTACATTGGGGAAAGGGTCTAAAGAATTAACGAAATTCAATGCTCACTTAGAGGATCTGTTCAAAACTTTAAAAAAAACAATATGGAAAAAGTTAATTAATCAAATCTTAGAATAAGCATTTGTATTGGGGGGAAAAGGACATTCTCCTTTCTTTGTTGTTCATAAAGATTTGCTCATGTCATAGTCTCTCTTCTCTTTCTCTTGGGAGGAGGTTGAATTATACTTTAAGTTTGACATGGTATGGAATGTTGTTTTCTTCAAAAAATATCAATAAAATTATTTAAAAAAAAAAAAAAAAAAATACTGTGTGACTGAGAGTGGGTATGTGCGTGTTTGCGCTTTGCGATTAACTGAGACCCAAGCCGGGGTAGGTTACTGTGTTGGGGTTGATGTTTCCAGTACAAGTTCTTGGTTTATTAAGTTTATGAGTAGTATATCAAGAGATATATTTCTTTCTATCTCATCTAAAAAATTCATGTAGTAAACTAGAACTCCAATACCAGAACATATTATAATTGAACTGTTTAGGAACACAATTGCACATTGCATAATGAAAAAAGCATGCTGAAAAGGAAACAAATACTAATAAATGAGTTCTCCATTGAATATTTTTGTCTGTTTAACTAAAACAAATAACTTGAACGTACATTCCTTGGGTATTCAGGTCAACAGATGCTGCTGGAGCAGACTGGAGAATATAGAAATGTTTACAAGGCATACTTCCAAAGTATTACAGACTTGCTTTCATGATACACCTTTCTAATTCTTGTCATAAACTTTGCACAGAAAATTACGGAAGCGTATTAGGGCCATGGAGAAGAAAAAACGGACACAGTGAAGAAAAAAAAGTTACATGTCGAAAATAAAGTTGACATTTTGACTTTATTCTTGACATTTCTACTTTATTCTCGCCGTTTATGTCGAGATTAAAGTTGACATGTTGACTATATTCTCATAGTTTATTTTGTCATTAAAGTAGAACATCATAAACTACTTGCAAAGTGGTGTGGCGGTAGTGCTGCTCCCTCACAGCATGATTAATACATACTTGATATCATTTTCATAATGAAATGCATTAAAACATTTATCTTAGCATTCTAAATGTTCAGAGTGCAGGAATATCATGAAGTGAATGTATTCTGTGTGGCGATCGTTGCCTGTGTGTCCAGTCAATGCAAGACAAGTCAGTTTAAGAAGCACGTAGCGATTAACAACTGGGTCGGCGAACACTTAACACAAAGCATTTAATGTGCTACATTAACTTATGACGACGGGGTTTGAGAAAATCTTGTAAATGAAACATTTATTTTAAGATGAAGTTTAGTTTATGACATTCTGCTTTAATGACAAAATAAACTACGAGAATAAAGTGGAAATGTCCACTTTAATCTCGACATAACTGTGAGAATAAAGTGGAAATGTTGAGAATAAAGTCATGTCAACTTTATTCTCAACATATACTTTTTGTTTTTTTCTTCACTGTGGCCGGATTTTTTTTTTCTTCTCCATGGTCCTAATACGCTTCTGTAGAAAATACATACAAATACAATCTTTTTTTAATTTATTGTAAAATTAAATTTCCACAGTTAGTCAGATAGCTTAAGATGTTGGCTAATTGTACTCTCCCATTAAGAATTTTTTCCATTGATGACTGGCAATGTGGAACATCACACTGAACAAGCTCAGAACATGTAACAATCTATTATAGGGCATACAGCATATATAGGACTCACAGCAAGCCATTTTAAAGTGGCCACTCAACTGATTAAAGTACCAGAGAAAGTACCAGAGAAAATCTTTCAAAGACAGAGGAAGAATGGGTAACCCTCCCCTAAACCTCTGCCCCCCATCAAGATGGCAGTTTATAACCCAGTCTCCTGAAGCTATGAGACAGCAGCACTAGCTACAAACTCTTGCCAACCCTACTAAAAATCAAAAAAAAGAAAAGTCAATTTACATGAGGTCCATTGTTTCAAAAGACAGACCTCATTATTATTTTTTATATTTTGCAGACATTTATATGAGAAACAATATAGGTGATGTAGAGCTTATATCCAGGTTTATTATTCTGCTGTTTGAAACTGCAATTAGGGTTATGGTATTAAGATGTGTCTTTGAATTCTTGTTTTTAAATAGAACCGTTTTAAATAAAACATCTTTCTCCTCCTGATGACTGCATATAATTCATTAAGCTTTTCTGTATTTTACCCTTGATTGTGTCATGTCAAAAAAGAACTACTGCAGTAATTTTGTCCAATATTTGGCCATTAGCTCCTCTTCTGAACACACATGTCCATTATAGAATCACAGAAAAGTAGTGGCTTATAGCAACAATTGGTACAAGCTGGAAAAGCAGTAATAAAACCTGGATTGGGGCACTAGGTCATTGTAAGGCATGCACATTCACTAATACCAGGCCAATGTACCATTTCTAGGTAACCTAAGCTGCATACTGTATGCCTTGGATGTGGGAGGAATGACAAGACCCAGATCGACCAAACTAGAATGTGCTGATTCCACATTGATGACAATCTAAATGTTCAAATATGCAGTTTTCCAACAACCAGCTATGAATTTCAAATAATGTTGACATTAATCATTTTTAATATTCATGTGCTATAAACATTTAAAGGAAATATAAGGAAACATGCTTTCTAAACAGAACTTATAACATATGTTGAATGTTTTATGCATCTTGTCGGTCATATTGTGAACATTTTTTTTTTTTTATTAATTTCAGAGAACTTGGCATATCTTGTGCTAAATGTAAGGGGAACACTATCAACTGGAATGAGAGGTTTTCAATTATAGCAGAATGTGGCATATGTAAGAATATTTTAAACCACACCTTGGTTTGGAGTATGTATTTGGTAAATGCTTCCAGTACACCAAATGTAGAAGGTAATGCAAAAGTGTTTAAACATTTACAAATGTGTATGATGACAATTTTTTTATTGAACAATTCAATTTCAGTAATACTGTATAGTATACAGTATGTCTTTGATGTAAAGAAATTGATCAGTGCTAGTAGGCTTTAAAAATTGCCACTTTCCAAGTGCATGACTGATGCACATGCAGCAAATCTGATATTCTGGTACACTCAATAAAGTAAGGAATAAAAAATGTGTCCAGTAAGGAAGAGAAGTCATGGTCTATGTAGACATAGTGAGAGAAAAGTTGTAAATGGAGAGTTTGGTGTTTGTGGAACATTAGTTTGAGATGAGCAAGTGGGTGAGCATCCCTACTGGATGACAGATTAAGACCTGTGACAATAGATGGCTACTGGTTTTTGGTTTTATATGTATTTTGAACTTTGATGTTTTTGTTGTGGTCGTATTATATAAAAATACCACTTTTTATATATTGTTTTCTCTTTGAATCTATGGGTTCAGTGAACACAATATATGTTTGTACATGTATGTACCATAGAGTATAAAATGTATACTTTGTAATGGGGTCGGGTCCTTTGGCATCTCTTCTGTCATGAATGATCAACAAAAAGACCAAAATTATTTATAAAGACAACTTTTTAAAATCAAAATTATATGTGTTAATGGTAATAATATTAAACTCAATTCTAACAACAACCCTCCTGGCCCTCTGGGCACCTTTAACACATTTGCTGCTCTTTTTGTCCTCTGACATGGATTCCCAGTTTCCTACATTTGGCTACCTATTTGAAGTACTCCATGTAAACCAAATTAAACCTCCAGGTTTTCATCTACCCTGGCAAGTGACTGCTTTGTTTCCTTATCTTACAACTTTGAATGTTACTTTTAATTGACATTCAGCCTCAGATTATTTCCAAGCCAATGGCTGGGATGACTTTTGAGGTTAAGTGAGTACTTAGTCTTAGGCAATTTTTAAAATAAATAGCACCGGAATCCCTGAAGTCTATGATTTGCAAGACAAAGGCATTGATGAGGAGGAATTTAAGTTGGCCCGGCATTGTGAATATTTTCCTAGGCTTCAGGGATTCTATTGTTAGGCAGTTGTTTTATCTTTTTGATTTTAAGTATGAACTTACAGTAATGTTATCCTTTAACTTAGTGTACAGTTCCTATCCTTGAAAACCCTTCTTAGTCCTGCACCTTTTATACTGTTAATTTAAATATTTGTGTGTAAATGTATATTTAACTACATAAGTGATATATTTACATTAAATGTATTTGTGTGTAATGTTGTAATATCTTTTTTTTTTCTGTTTTAAGTTCCCTTTTGCAAAGTGCTTGACACCAACAGTCCATCAAGTTTGTATCAGAGCATCTATGTTTCGGCT
The DNA here is from genome assembly GCF_900747795.2 of Erpetoichthys calabaricus. Taxonomy (NCBI): domain Eukaryota; kingdom Metazoa; phylum Chordata; class Cladistia; order Polypteriformes; family Polypteridae; genus Erpetoichthys; species Erpetoichthys calabaricus. The sequence continues at coordinate 126,759,837 of NC_041399.2, forward strand.
CCAGAGGTGTCACCTAGTCAAGCTCCCTCTGTTTATTCAAGCAGTTCAGTTTTGGCATCTAACGTAGTCCCTGCAACATCAAGTCTTGCTTCAGCTGATCAAACTGTGGAAAGAAGTACCACTGCATTTCCTGCCAACCAACGTGTTTTGTCTGGAATAACATTCAGTGACTTATTTGCAAGTCAGGCTATGTTCCCTTTGTCAGAAGATAAAACCACCTCAAAGCAAGCCACAACATCCAAGGATCTTTATGTCGTTCCCTTCTTACTAATGGAGGGTCCAGCTTCAGGCGGAAGGTCAAGGCGGAAGAGATCCAATGCAGTTAGCCCCTCCAGCACAGCAATAAGAGGTTATAAGACATTATCAATAAAAGTAGTAGCATTTCCCCATCATAGGTGGTAGTTCTATCATAGTCTGAGGCTTAACATTCTCAAACCAGCTTAATACAATTTTGGGTTAAGAAGGGATGAAACCTATACCAGCAGAATTGGGTAGCAGACAGGAGACAGCACTGGACTGGACACCAGTCCATCTGGAGGCCTGACCATATTTATTTTTGACTATGGAATCTGATACAAATAACAAGTTGCAACTACAAAATTAGGTCAATATAGTTAAACTAGTTTAGCTAAACTTATTTGTAAGATTAATCTGACAAATGAATCTCAAAGTAACAGAAGTGGGTTTAGTGAATTAAAGTGAAAGAAATAATAGCAGTCAAGTGTTACCTTAAGCTGTCTGACTTGCTTTTGGATTTAATTGTTTTCTGCAATTATTCTAGTGTTATTTCAAGTCAAGCATAGTTTACTGCTCTGTGATATATGTAAGAAATCAAACCCTTAGCAAACTTGTGTTTTCTACATTTCCTCCTGTGTGCCATTATCACACAAACTTTGTGGGGACTCAAAGACAGAAATCATGTTGAAATTAACCTTTTTATTCCCTTTTGTTGAACTACTCTGTATAAAATTGGGGCATTGCTTAAGAGTTTGGTTAAGTATAGTTAGGTTTAGCACTGTCTTTCTTTTATTAATTTTCTTCATTTAAAGAAATTTTGCTTTTTAAATTTATTTTAATGCAGTCCCCAATTATAAACTCTTATTATTTTCTCATCTAATTCTAATTGGAGATGAATAAGGGTTCGAGCCCATTCTAACAGTAGCTGGTATAGCAAACCAAAATTAATTACATTTTTTTTTCATTTTAGGTGTCACTACTGTAGATGCAGCAGCTAAGGACACTTCCACTGCCTTGGTTGCTAAAAAAAATGGGAACTCTAAAGATAGCCTTTTAAGTAGCAGCAGTACAGGCACAATTCTAGAGGAGCTATCACCTGAAATGGGGGAATTTCCAATTGTTCGTGAAGGTGAAGGTAACAATATACGTCTAGGTAAAGAAGATATTCTGTTAAATTTTTTCTTTAATTTTTTACTGTTGCTGTAAGAGAATTTGAGATCAGATTAAACGTTAAATCACTGTGAGTATTTCATCTTTGTTTGATAGATTGTTTTTAAAATAACTGGTATAAAGAAAGATTTGTCAGTATAACAGAACCATGAGTGAAGGAAGCTGTACAACTTTTTCATAGCAGTTTACTTTTAAACAAATAAAAAAATCCTTTGTCCTCCAAAGATCACTATATCCATCCATTATCCAACCCACTATATCCTAACTACAGGGTCACGGGGGTCTGCTAGAGCCAATCCCAGCCAACACAGGGCACAAGGCAGGAAACAAACCCTGAGCAGGGCGCCAGCCCACCGCAGGACACACACACAACAAACACACACTAGGGACAATTTAGAATCGCTAATGCATCTATCCTGCATGTCTTTAGACAGTGGGAGGAATCCAGAGTACCTGGAGGAAACCCACGCAGACACGGGGGAGAACATGCAAACTCCATGCAAGGATGTCCCTGGAAGTGAACCCGGGTCTCCTAACTGCGAGGCAGCAGCGCTACCCTCTGCGCCACCATGCCGCCCAAGATCACTATATAATCTAAATATTTAATATATAAATATATATAATAAATATTGGGGAACAGCCCAGACACAGACAAGCAGACATTGTTTTGTCACCCAACAGAATATTTACAATTATGAAACACGCACAAACCCAGTGCCGCAGCACTAATCACCCCAAAAGTCCAGGCCCTTTCACAATGCCTTTTTCTTCTTGTCCGCCTCCACTCCTCTCCTCCGAGCTCTGTCCTCTTCCGCCCGACTCCAGCCATCGAATGGAGGGAGGCGGCCCCTTTTATATCCACCCGGATGTGCTCCAGGTGCCTTCCGATCAGCCTCCGCCGGCACTCCCCAGTGTGGCGGAAGTACCGGGTGCACACCTGGAAGCACTCCGGGTGTCCCTGGTGGTCTCCCCCCCCCCAGCACTTCCGGGTGTGGCGGAAGTGCTGAGGGCCATGGCTCCTCAGGCATTGGGGCGCCCCCGGTGGTGACCACGGGCCCCTATAGGGTTGAGCTTCCAAGCTCAGTTCCCATGGTCCCCAAAGCAACCAGGGCGGTCGCCCCCTCGTGGTGTGGAGGAGATGTAAGCCCTCCTCGGGTCCTTCTGGGCATCCCGGCTGGGAGCCACCCCCAGCTGCTTGCCACAATATATATATATATTGTGGAACATGCCCCGGACACAGACAGGCAGACACGTTGTAATCACCCCACACACGTTTATTCACAAAGTGCTCCATATTTACAGTTCAGTGCTCACAGTTCCCAAGTCCCCAAAGTCCTGCTCACAACACAATGCCTTCTCTTCAGACTACCTCCTCGTCTCTCCTCCCAGACCTCGTCCTTCTTCCACCCGACTCAAGTCAATGTATGAAGGGAGGCGGCCCCTTTTATCCTCACCCGGATGCGCTGCAGGTGTTTCCCGGCAATCTTCCTCAGGCACTCCCCCAGTGTGGCGGAAGTGCCGGCTGCATCCCCGGAAGCACACCGGGTGTCCCTGCTCCTCTTCCCCCCAGCACTTCCGGGTGTGGCGGAAGTGCTGAGATCCAGGGCTCCCAAGGCACTGGGGCGCCCCCTGGCGGTGACCATGGGCCCCTACAGGGTTGAGCGTCAAAGCTCTGTACCTGTGGTCCCCATAGCAACCAGGACAGTCGCCCCCACGTGGTCTGGGGAAGGCATAAGCCCTCTTCCGGTCTGGGGCATCCCGGCCAGGTCACCCCCCACCAGCCACCTGCGACAGTTCCCCACTGCCAGTGAAGACCCGTCGGGCGGAGCGACTCGTCCCCGAAGTGGGTCCTACTCCTGCAGCTCCAGGGTCTGGTCATGTCAAACAAACAGAAACAAGGGCGGATACACTGCCTGGACATCACCACCTGGTGTCCTGTTGTGCCTCGCACAGGCAGCGCTCCCCCCTCCTACCGGCACCCCGGGACTAGCCTTTTCGGCACCCTCTCCAAGGTCTTCGTGTCCCTCCGGTTGGAGCTACTCGCACCCTTGTAGCCTCTGCCACCTATGGCAGCACCCTTTTGCCAGTGAAGAGCCGTCCAGCGGAGCGGCACGTCCCGTGAGGGCAGGTCCCCAACGAAGCGGGTCCTACTGCTTGTCCAGGGTCCAGTCATGCTGCAGATGTTCTATCAAACAGTTGTGGCGAGTGCCCTCTTCTACGCAGTGGTGTGCTGGGGAGGCAGCATTAAGAGGAAAGACGCCTCACGCCTGGACAAACTGGTGAGGAAGGCAGGCTCTATTGTTGGCATGGAGCTGGACAGTTTAACATCTGTGGCAGAGCGAAGGGCGCTCAGCAGGCTCCTATCAATTATGGAGAATCCACTGCATCCATTAAATAATGTCATCTCCAGACAGAAGAGCAGCTTCAGCGACAGACTGCTGTCACTGTCCTGCTCCACAGACAGATTGAGGAGATCGTTCCTCCCCAAACTATGCGACTCTTTAATTCCACCAGGGGGGGTAAACGTTAATATTTAACATTATACATAGTTATTGTCTGTTTTTTTTCACCTGTATTATTATCATTCTTTAATTTAATATTATTTATTGTATCAGTATGCTGCTGCTGAAGAATGTGAATTTCCCATTGGGATTAATAAAGTATCTATCTATCTATCTATCTATCTATCTATCTATCTATCTATCTATCTATCTATCTATCTATCTATCTATCTATCTATCTATCTATCAGTCCTGCAACCAAAACAGAAAGTGGGGCAGAGACACTGGCTGGACACCACCACCTGGCGTCCCTCCGTGCCACGCACTGGCAGCGCTCCCCCCTCCTACCGGCACCCCTCGACTTGCGTTTTTGGCACCCCCTCCGCGGGTTCCATGCCCGTCCGCTCGGAACAGAAGGGTTCATTCGTATGTCTGTCACCTCCGCTGACTCTGGGGCTTCCCTCTGCCTCCGCAGAGGATGGCCATTCTCCGGACGTAAGCATCCTGCCTCACGTCCTCCCTTATTGGAGGAACCGGCATTCTTCCCTCGATTCCTCCCTTTCCTCTGGGAAGCCAAAACGGTTTGGGTCTGTGCATGGTAAAGGCGCAGATCCTGTCCCGTTTGCGTTCCTACATAGCGGCGTGAGACCGCTGCAGGCTCGGGGCGTAGGGCGCTAGGACCCGGGGCACTCATCAGCCCCTGTCCTGCTGGCCTTCTTGGTTTTTCTCCCCTTGCCACGTGCACGGGCCTCAGCGCCGCCTCCACTGTTGGAGACCCCCCTACTTGGTTCTGTTCACGTATATCGCTGGCCCTTTCGGTGGGAGCTCCCTTATGCTTTGCGGGGTCGGCTTTACTCACCGTCCTTGCCGTACCGCTCCGGCCGAAGAATCCAGCATCGCACCGTCCTGTCGCGGCTCGCAGCAACTCCACTGACACGACCGCCTTCCTCTCCAGCTTCAGCAGCTCTGCCCGGAGGGCACGTAGCACCTGTGGAAACGGCTCTGTGAACTGAAGGAACTGCTTCAGTTCACGCAGTGCCGCTGACAAGCACAAAAAGCCAGTCGGCGATTGACTCACCTGGCTGTCAGTCATGTCCGCCGACTGCTTCCTGTGGGGCTTCTCCTTCGGCCCAATCGGGTCTCTCCCCGGCATGAAACGGACATTCCTTGGTCCCGCCTCTATCCATTTATTGGCGGGCACACAAGACACACCTTCCAATCCTGTGTCTGTCTCGGGGAGGGACTTCCGGTCCGCGGCCATCTTGGATCTTCTCCTCCTCCTGGTGCAATGACGAGCCAGCCTTCTGAGTTGCAGCGTCTCCTCTTCAGCAGTTCTCATGGCTGCCGCTGCGTCTATACAGGCCCGGAGATCGGCGCTTGTCTGCCATCGACGCAGACCCAGGCAGCCCCTGCCTGCAAAACCCAAATCTGCTGCCAAACAAGATATAACACCATAAATAAGTTACCTGCTTCTTTGCAGCTAAAGGTATAGGCCATGTTAAATCATAAAAGATATTCAGAAACTTAAGGGTGCTTACCATCTCGACAGCTACCCCATTGAAATGTTCCTCACCCTAATTACTATTTCAGTGACCTGGGGCCTCATGTGTAAATGGTGTGTACACACAAAAATGTTGCGTACACCAGTTTCCTCAGACACTTTGAGATGTATAAAACCTGAACTTGGCATAAAGCCCATGTACATTTTCACGACACCCAGCATCAAAGCCGTGCTACTGTTTGTCATTTAACTTTCTTTTTCATATTTGCATTAATGATGCGGGATTTATCAAATACACCAAAATTAATTGCATATAATTTACAAATTTAATTCACCATAATATGATGGTGCATGGAATGGCCAAACTATTCCAACTACCATAACTGCTTTATCTGTTAGAAGACATTACGAATGGAAGAATTAGAAGAGAATGCACATTTATAGATGATGTTGATTACTGGCTTTTAACACTAGAATTACCAGAGCCTACGAAAAAATTCGTAGATCCGGCCCACCTTAAATCGCTTCTTAAATCCGTTCACACCTCTCTGCCAGCGTCTTTTTGTCCTCTAAATGTGCTGATTAAAGACAAGCTGCCAGCAGCCGGCTATTCCATCCCCCCTCCGACTTAGAACGTGCACGAACTTTTCCCAGCTCATGCCTTGATTGATTATCTGGGAGTGAAGTGGAGTTTTAGAGTGGAAATAATAGATCATTATTTGGAACACACGCATTTCATGTGTGTTCCGTTTCTACAGTGCATGTGTGTACTGTATAATATTAACAAAAAGAGCAGCTTACTACTGAAAACGGCAAATATAGGAGTGAGTGGGGATCGAACCGGGGACTCTTGATTACACTTGGTTTGCGTCTGTACTTGTGCTGTTACTTAGAGAGTCAGATATTGGGGTGATTTTAGAGTGCGCGAGATTATTCAGTGCAGCAGGAACAATGCACATGTTGATCTTTTTTTTCTTTCAGTACATGTGCCTTCCCAGTTTATTTATATATCTAGTGACTTTTCTGCCTGTCTGTCTCTCTATTACGCAGTGCTCTGTCTGTCTGTGTGTTATGGATCTTAAAAATAACAGTTATAAGGACAGTTGTTCATGTTAATTGCAGTCTCAATTGTTAAAAAATATTTTAAAAGGAGCATCCCACATGAAAATATAACAATCTCATTAACTGACAGTGCATACCAATTTATAAATTTTATGTCCGTTTGAGGTTAAAAAGAAAAAAAAAAAAAAAGGAACACTTTATCCCCAGCGGGGAAGCGAACTCAGGTCTGTGAGGCGAGGCAAATCTTAGCGCGCTACGCCATGGAAACTGTTGTATCATCCTTGAAGCTTTTGTGAAAGTGTTTATTTGATCTTTGGAACTCAGGCTTTACAAAAATTTAAAAATGTGTTTACACAGATTACTGTAGAAACGGAACACACATGAAATGCGTGTGTTCCAAATAACGATCTATTATTTCCACTCTAAAACTCCACTTTACTCCCAGATAATCAATCAAGGCATGAGCTGGGAGAAGTTCGTGCACGTTCTAAGTCGGAGGGGGGATGGAATATCCGGCTGCTGGCAGCTTGTCTTTATCAGCATATTTAGAGGACAAAAGATGCTGGTGGAGAGGTGTGAACGGATTTAAGAAGCGATTTAAGGTGGGCTGGATCTACGAGTTTTTTCGTAGGCTCTGGTAATTCTAGTGTTAAGTCAATTTCGATTTCCAAGCGCTATCCTGTGTGCTGAACTGGTGCCAGCTTTACATAAGCAGACTTTGAGGAATTGTGCTTTACTTGCTTTTTTGCAAGTTCTATCCACTCCCAGGTTTTTAACCACAGGAGCTTTTCAACATTAACTTGCTGACTAATCGGGTATTTCACAAACATCACTGAGTTGCGCCATGCCAACTGTTTGGAATGGTATTATCCACTTGTCATCCAGATACATAAGTGGTTCAACTGCGAGACATCAAAGCACAATTTGCAGCAACATCCTATTTTCTAAATGTAACCAGAGTGATCAGCTGCACACACATTTCTATTGCAACGGCACTGGACAAGTTACATCAGCCAGGGATGAATCACCAAAAGAATGACCTGGCATTACATCAGATATTGCTGGAGAACCTATAAAAACAGCAGCTCCATACAGTTGCAGGTGCTTTTTCCAACTAGAGCTGCAAAAGTGAGTCACTTCAAATAGCCATGTAAAGAAGAAGATAATGTGGTGCTCTATAGTCCACAGAAAGTGTGTCGCATTATGCAGGCATGTAGTATCCTGCTTGCCCGTACCTAAGCAGATATGGTATGATGAACCTGACCCTGACTCGCCAAATCAGACAGCATTACAACTTTGTTTGAATGTAATTAGCAAAATGTAAAAACAATTAATCAGATGCGGCATTTATTTTTTTACAAGTTCATTTAAATTGTGGTCAATATCACATAGTACAGCCCTTATATACCTTAGGTTATTGGCCACATCTCTTACAGCATCCTGTATTGTATTTGGAGACTCCAGAACAGTGTCTTTCGACACACAGCCAGATGGTCGGATTTCAGAGGCAGGGGTTTGTGTGCAGCCAGCGTCTGAAGATGTATGGGCACAGCAGCACCATCACCGCATAGTCTCATCATCAGCACAGGGGTCAGCGTTTGTAATATTGTCTGAAACAGAATAAACACAGTGAGCTGCGACTCACCTTTTCAGGGCAACTTTGACATCTGATCGCTTCTTTTTAATTTCAGGAACTGTGCGACTTTCTGTACTTGAAGTTTCAAGTGTCTCCGCCATGCTATATCATCCATGACTTCTTTTTCTTGCTTATAGCCCGGCAAATAGTACATTTCTCCTTGCCTCCACTTTGCATTCACTAAAATTCCTCTTTTTTCCATGTGATTTTGCCATTGTCTTTTAATAAAACACTGGAAGGTGATATTTATATTGAATGGCATTTTAAAATATGCAAAATTCTGGGTGGAGTTAGGGTGGGGCTGTAGACGCACGCCTGCACATGTGTTTAATTTCATGTTCATTGGGATTTATACAAGGAAAGTGTGTTGAACTTGACGTACACACAGTTTAGTGCTGGGCGGTATACCGGTTCATACCGAAAACCGTTTTTTATTTTTTTTATGATATGGATTTTTCTTATACTGTAACACCGGTTTAAATTGCCTAAACGACGTTTGGAAAGTGGCGCAGCGGGAAACTGTTCAAGTGGGGACCTTTTTCACTGCTACACCACTAAACACAGATTTGTTGCACTAGGGCTCTTTTTCACTGCTACACCACCAAATAGTGGGCGGTAGCATAGGTATGCGAGCGGTGAAAATGGACAGAGAGCCGAAAAAAATGAGTCCCGTCTGTCGCCTGGAGATGCTTTAGTTTTAAAAGGTCAGATGTGTAAACACTGTTTCTATACTACTAGATAATACTGCAAGCCAAGTTGTACTTGTTTTATTTGTTTTCAATATAGTGTAATGTACTTGGGTACTGTGTAATATTGTGACGACATGTTGACTTTATTCTCGTACTTTGTCATTAAAGTAGAACATCGTAAACTAAACTTCATCGTAAAATGAATATTTAATTTACTAGATTTTCTCAAACCCCGTCATAAGTTATATAGCACATTAAATGCTTTGTGTTAAGTGTTCCCCGAGCTTCTTAAACTGACTTCCTCTGCACTAAGAGGAGGCACCGGCACCGGCAGCGATTGACGCACAGAATCCATTCACATGATATTCATGCTCTCTGAACATTTAGAATGCCAAGATAAATACTTGATATAAATAAATACTTGATATAAATTCTAAATTTTCAGAGAGCATCAATATCATACAGTGAATGGATTCTGTATGGTGATCACTGTCTCCTCTTAGTGCGGAGGAAGTCAGTTTAAGAAGCGCGTACAGCGATTAACAACTGGGTCGGGAAACACAACACAAAGCATTTAATGTGCTACTTTAACTTATGACGGGGTTTGAGAAAATCTAGTAAATTAAACAATGATTTTAGGATGAAGTTTAGTTTACGACATTCTACTTTAATTATAAAGTAAACTATGAGAATAGAGTGGAAATGTCGACTTTAATCTCGACATAAACGGCGAGAATAAAGTGGAAATGTCGACTTTATTCTCGACATATAGTTTTTTTTTTTTCTTCCCTGTTTCCATATTTTTTTTTCTTCACTGTGGCCCTAATACGATTCCGTAGGGCTATACCACAAATACTATTATAAATGCAAGTTGCAGTTGTATTATTTATGTATATAGCTTAGCTTGAAGCAAGGTCCATATTAATGCAGTTTGCCTAAATGATAGTTCAGTTGGTAAAGATGTCATCACCAAGATTGCACTTGTTTTATTTTATTTTAATTTGGTGAATACTGTGTAATGCACCTGGGCTTTTGAAGCCTTGAAGTAATAGTGCAACTATCAGTAATAACACAATTATTTATTTTATTGTTATTATTTATTAGTTTAAATATTATGCAGTTTAATGATGGTAAAGTTGTTTAAAAAGTCACTTTAACGTGTCAGTGGACAGAGATTGTTAACATTAACAGAAAGTGTAGTTGTTTTACAAAAAATATTTATTTATTCCTTTTCTAAGACATGTTCAGTGCAATACAACTTTTGACAAGCACTTCTGGATATTTTCCTAAGACCTAAATATCTCTTTGGATGGTTGAAAATATGTTGTCAAAATTATAATTTAAGTTTTTGCAAAATTTGTTAAATAAAAAGGTTCTATATTTTGACTGCATCTGTCATGCAATGTGATTTCCTTCTCTTCATTAGTGCCACCCCCTTGAAAAGTATCACTTTATGGGGCAATGCAAACCTGTATTAATACTTGTGTGCACATTAAAATGTATTTTTTGTACAATGTACAATGCTCTTGACAGTGGAATAGGTTATTCTTAGCCAGTAATTGCAGTGGAAAATGTGTTTAACATCCACTCATGCATGGGAAAAAAATACTGTGAAACCGGGATAATTTAGAAAAATACCGTGATATAGAATTTTGGTCATACCGCCCACCCCTAACACAGTTTTATGCATCTGGATTTTTTTTTTTGTGCGTACACACATTTCAGTTTTTGTCCATACTCCATGTTTTACTGTGAATCCTACACACAGTGTTATACATGAGGCCCCAGCTGTTTGGTTTTGCTGATATTAAGGGAGAGGTTATTCTCAAGGCACTACTCCACCAGGTTCCTGACCTCACCTCTGCAAGGTTTCTCATCATTATCAGTGATTTGACCAGTGATGGTATAGTGCCATCAACATATTTATAGTTATTGGTGAGTATAGTCTTTTTTGAATTTTTGAGATCTTGGCAAAATTGTTTGATGAGGCTAAGGTCAGGTCTTTGAGTGAGCTATTCAGATATGTGTGTTCTACATTTTAAGTTGCTGTAGTTTTTTATCTCTTGCATTAAGCTTTGGATCTTTGTCCTGTTAAAAACAAACTTCTTTCCCAATTTTAGTGTTCTGACCCAGGGGCACAGGTATTTACCCAGTATTTCTATAGATATCGTATCATATACATTATTTTTCTCTGATGTGCATTGTCATCTTTGCATTACACAAACCGTACGGTCCTCCGGCCATATAGTATAATCAGACAACAAATCTTTCAATCACATAAATTTGTCAGTGGTTTTTTGCAAAACTTTGAACATAAGAATACGTCTATATTTTATATATACTGTATATACAGTACTGTGCAAAAGTGTAGGCAGGTGTGAAAAAATGCTGTAAACAAAGAATGTTTTCAAAAATGGAAGTGTTAATCATTTATTTTCATCAATCAACAAAATGCAGTGAATGAACAAAAGAGAAATCTAAATCAAATCAATATTTGGTGTGACCACCCTTTGCCTTCAAAACAGCATCAATTCTTCTAGATACACTTGCACAGTTTTTGAAGGAACTCGGCTGGTAGGGTGTTCCAAACATCTTGGAGAACTAACCACAGATCTTCTGTGGATGTAGGCTTCCTCACATCCTTCTGTCTCTTCATGTAATCCCAGACACACTCGATGATGTTGAGATCAGGGCTCTGTGGGGGCCATACCATCACTTCCAGGACTTCTTGTTCTTCTTTACGCTGAAGATAGTTCTTAATGACTTTGGCTGTATGTTTGGGGTCGTTGTCCTGCTGCAGAATAAATTTGGGGTCAATCATACACCTCCCTGATGGTATTGCATGATGGATAAGTATCTGCCTGTATTTCTCAGCATTGAGAACACCATTAATCCTGACTAAATCTCCAACTCCATTTGCAGAAATGCAGCCCCAAACGTTCAAGGACCCTCCACCATGCTTCACTGTTGCCTGCAGACACTCATTATTGTACCGCTCTCCAGCCCTTTGACGAACAAACTACCTTCTGCTACAGCCAAATATTTTGACTCATCAGCCCAGAGCACCTGCTCCCATTTTTCTGCACCCCAGTTCCTATGTTTTCGTGCATACTTAAGTTGCTTGGCCTTGTTTCCACGTCGAAGGTATGGCTTTTTGGCTGCAATTCTTCCATGAAGACCACTTCTGGCCAGACTTCTGCGGACAGTAAATGGGTGTACCTGGGTCCCACTGGTTTCTGCCAGTTCTGAGCTGATGGCACTGCTGGACATCTTCTGATTTCGAAGGGTAATAAGCTTGATGTGTCTTTCATCTGCTGCACTAAGTTTCCTTGGCCGACCACTGCGTCTACGATCCTCAACATTGCCCGTTTCTTTGTGCTTCTTCAAAAGAGCTTAAACAGCACATATTGAAACCCCAGTCTGCTTTGAAATCTGTCTGGGAGAGACCTTGCTGATGCAGTATAACTACCTTGTGTCTTGTTGCTGTGCTCAATCTTGCCATGACATGAAACTGTCTTCCGCGACCTCACCTTGGTAGCATAGTTTGGCTGTTCCTCACCCAGTTTTAAGCCTCCTACACAGCTGTTTCTGTTTCAGTTAATGACTGTGTTTCAACCTACGTGTGACATTGATGATCATTAGCACCTATTTGGTATAATTGGTTGATATATACGCTTGACTATAATCCTACAAAATCCCTGACTTTGTGCAAGTGTACCTATAAGAATTGATGCTGGTTTGAAGGTAAAAGGTAGTAACAAATATTGATTTGATTTAGATTTTTCTTTTGTTCTTTCACTTTGCATTTTGTAAATTGATAACAATAAACAATCATTATTTATATTTCTGAAAACATTCTTTGTTTACAGCATTTTTTCACACCTGCCTAAAACTTTTGCACAGTACTGTGTGTGTGCGTGTGTGTGTGTGTATATATATATATATATATATATATATATATATATATATATATATATATATACAGTGATCCCTCGCTATATCGCGCTTCGCCTTTCGCGGCTTCACTCCATCGCGAATTTTATATGTAAGCATATTTAAATATATAGCGCGGATTTTTCGCTGCTTCGCGGGTTTCTGTGGACAATAGGTCTTTTAATTTCTGGTTTGCCCAGTTGATTTCATACAAGGGACGCTATTGGCAGATGGCTGAGAAGCTATCCAGCTTACTTTCTCTCTCTCTCTCTCTCTCTCTCTTGCGCTGACGTAGGGGGGTGTGAGCAGGGGGGCTGTGTGCAGCTGCTTCCTGAAGGACATGCTGCACGGAGCTTCGCATACTTAAAAGCTCAAAGGGCACGTATTGATTTTTTTTTATCTGTCTCTCTCTATCTCTCTTCCTGCTCCTGACAGGGGGTGTGAGCTGCCGCCTTCAACAGCTTTGTACCGGCGGTGCTTCGCATACTTAAAAGCCAAAAAGCCCTATTGATTTTTTTTTTGACTGCTTGCTTTGCACTCCTTTGAAAAGGAAGATATGTTTGCATTCTTTTAATTGTGAGACAGAACTGTCATCTCTGTCTTGTCATGGAGCACAGTTTAAACTTTTGAAAAAGAGACAAATGTTTGTTTGCAGTGTTTGAATAACGTTCCTGTCTCTCTACAACCTCCTGTGTTTCTGCGCAAATCTGTGACCCAAGAATGACATTCTAAAAATAACCATATAAACATATGGTTTCTACTTCGCGGATTTTCCTATTTCGCGGGTGGCTCTGGAACGCAACCCCCGCGATGGAGGAGGGATTACTGTATATATATATATATATAATATATATATATATATATATAATATAATATAGTTTTTCCTTTTTATGTTATTTTTTTATTTCACAAACACATTTCTATTTATTTTTTATATATTAGTTTCAGTTTTTGTAATTATGGTATGGTTATAAAGCTAGCTAGCGAGTATATTTTTGTAACATACTCAGACAGAACTGTACGCTTAATGGGTTTGGATATAAGTTTAATGTAATGTAGTTCTATAGTAACTATATGATTTACTGTCTGGTTTTGTTTTTGTCTGTTAAAAACAATCATAATCAGAGCCAGATACTGAATATGAACAGTTTTATACAATTTAATAATTTTCAAAATATTTTCAATGTCATGTGTCCTGAACAAATGCGCTGACTGTTGGCATGGCTTATCTTTTTCTTTTCTTGCCCAGAATGGGCCAATTTTTTGTTGAATTTTAGGTGATTTTAAAAGGTTTGAGGGTTACTCTAAATGTCTACAGCATGCATGATATCCTGCTCCAAGACGATGCCTGTTAATGCCTTCAATATTGTATTCAAAAATCTCCCATACTGGGCTTTGTTGTTTTCTATCGGCCATATTGATCAATAAATATGTATCGGGCACATAAAATTTATAGAGAGAATTTTGCCACCTGCAGGCCTGAAAAGATATCAAAAATCAGAAAATAGATTCTACTGTGTTCTAACATGTATGGTCATTAAAATCATGGAGGCTTAGGAAGAACAGGACTCTTAGGCTTAAATCAGTGTGCAGACCCCACCTAGCTATATTGAGAGAAACAAAGAAAAACAAGCATGTTGTGTCAAAGTTAGAGGTAGTGAGACTTGAGTAGCTCATGCATAAGAATAGTAAACCCTTAATGAGCAGAGTAAGAGCAGGTAATAGGAGTATGGACAGCCACACAACAACAGAAACAGTATCTGAGATCAGGAACAATATGAACATTTTCTAATCCTGCTTATCAATAGCAGGATCACAGTAATCCTGGAGCCTCTCCCAGCAGCTTTGGATGCAAGGCAGGAAAAATCCCTAGACAGGGTGCCAGCCTATTGCAACAATACTATATTTTGAAATATATTTGACATGGCTGATGATGATAAGCACAGAAAAGAGTATATTATTTCAACTATTTTCAGAGAGACAGATAGATTGAAAAGGGAGAACCAAATATTTTTAAACAATTCTGCCACCGTATTATGTTCATAATATTTTCAGATTTGTGAAAGTATTTATTTGATATTTAGACTTCAGTCTTCACACATTATGCAGTTCACGTCAGCATTTGGCCACTTATTAGTAGAAAATGAAAAAAAGCTTTTGTTTTAGCTGTGTGTTCAACATTTCTTGCCTTGCATTTCCTGTCATCCTACATTTACACAGATCGTTGTAAACACGGAACACACATGAAATGTATGTGTTCCAAATAACTAGATATTATTTGCCCTGTACAATTCAAGACACCTTACACACAGATAAACAGACTTGAGCTGGAAGAACTTTGTGTACAACTAAATCTGCATCGGTGGGTGATGGGATAGCAGGCTGCCTGTGCTGATCGATACATTTGCAAAACAAAAAAAAGATTAAGAGGATTTATAAATGTTGTAGACACAAAAATGCTTAAAAAAAACAAAGAAATTATTTTAATGCATAAAATAAATTGAAATAGAAGCATATGATACCACCTGATTGCAAGGATATTCGAAAGAAGGTAACTGCTAAGTGATGTTTAGGAAAATTCATATTTTTGTAATGATCCTTTTATTTATAAATATTTCAATATTTTATTTTTTTAACTATATGTCTTTAGGAGCTTCAGTTACAGCCATAAGTTTAATCTCCAGTTCCAATGGGATGAAGCTTAATGAAGAAAAAGTTAGCAGCCTTGTAAATCAAACACTGAATTTCAACATAACAGGTAATCTAGGGATTGTAGTGTAATGTAAAAAATGAATTTAAATTGTTTTCATTGAATCTCTGTGTATATGCCATTTTTAAAAATATGAATTTCCAAAATGTTTTTTAGTCTTATCATACACAGATTATCAATTCTTAACCTCAAAATCATAAATGGCGACACAGAACATTGAGTAAGGGTGTTACTGTTTACAAATTTCACTGTTTTGAGTCATTACTTTTCATTTACAGTTGACTGTTTAACATGCCTCAAAAACACAAAGCTCAACATGTGAATTTCCTACAAATGAAACATATGCTGTATAAGTGTATGCATAATATACATGTATGGTAAAGGGGTGTCTGCCTGATCAGGTTGGCAAAGTGCAGAGAAAAGTCCAACAGTAAGAAGCAACATACAAGAATGAAGACTGGAACTTGTCATGCTCGTGTGAAGTTAAGCTTTACTCGGGGAAAGTGCACCAGAAAAAATGGAAGGGTGCCATAGGAAAAAAATTAAGTTATCTCCAGGAGAAAAGATATAATTATGCCATGGACATGTGACAAGAAAGCTGACTCACCCTCTGACCAATAGGCTGCAGAACCTGGGAGAAAAGATATAATTATGCCATGGACATGTGACAAGAAAGCTGACTCACCCTCTGACCAATAGGCTGCAGAACCTGGCCCCAGGTTAAGAGAAATGAGAGCATGTTTATTTTTTAAAATCTGGGATTGACAGGAGGTTGTTTACAAAGTCTTACCCTGAATTGACTGATTTGGTTGAAATTTTTTCATGGTATATTAAAAGGAAAATTAACAGACCTGTTTTGTTTTTCTTTTGTTGTGATTTGTCAATAATAATGCTGTAGCAAGTGGGCTATTTTAAGGCACCCCATCTGTTTTCCTCTCATTGTAGACAAGTTAAAGTAATGTGTGGCTAGCAAGTACCCTATACACCTTGAGTCTAGCCTATAGTGAGGACGAGAGAAATACAAGAGGAGATGGATTCCTCACACCCAAAACAAGTCATGACCGACTGTGCTAGCACAGCTCAAAAGAGAAAGGGGATAGACACTGTATACAGTGCCTGGTAACTAACTAGGTGAGTCTTGTGC
Organism: Erpetoichthys calabaricus; assembly: GCF_900747795.2. Classification (NCBI taxonomy): domain Eukaryota; kingdom Metazoa; phylum Chordata; class Cladistia; order Polypteriformes; family Polypteridae; genus Erpetoichthys; species Erpetoichthys calabaricus. The sequence continues at coordinate 126,776,420 of NC_041399.2, forward strand.
GCATGCGTAAAAACACTGTGGACCCCCCCACCCTCTATTTATTTTACCCTATACTGCACGCATTTACTGCATTCCTTCAGATTTTGCACATCACCATCAAAACTCCCATATAAGAGGTAAGATGTTTACACCTAAAATGCTAGTGCCTACATTGACTGTACATTTAGTTCATGATAATATTGCATTTTTATAAGGTGCTGTTTGCGACCTAATCCATTTACGTACACCAAATACTGAAATGCCTACAATTTGTACTGAAACTAATACACTATATAGTGAAACACATACACTGTATACTGAAATACATACATTATACAGTCTGATTTTTATACTGAAGTGCTTACATTACAGTTTATACTGAAGTGTGTACACTGTGTTCTGGAATGTAAATAGTATTTGTTGTTTTAATAAACAGTTATAAAATTGTATTCACTTTTCCAAGGTTTTGCTTCCTCTGCTCATACACTGCATGCAAACAATTACAGACTTGACTGTAAGAGACCTGTAACAATTAAAAAAAATCAAGTGTTATTATTTTGTATGTTTTATGCTGTATACATCTAGTCGTAAACATTATTCCAACTCCCATTATGTGTGACGTTGTACTGAAAATCTCATGACACACATTCTCCTCATAACAGAGAAAAATCTGTTCATTGTTATTTTACAGATATTTTACAGCAGCGTGGCGAATTGCTCACGTACTGAAGTGACTTTAGCTGCAGGTGGAAGTCCCATTTTACTTTATGGTGCCAAGCAGAGTGCAGCAGTCTATTATCCAGCAAAAGTGCAGTGAGGAAGCTGTCAGTTGTTATGGTCCTGCCTTTGTCCAGTCTGATAGCAGTCACGGAACATCATATCTTTGATTGCCGGTACAACAAATAGTTCTGAGCAGGCATCAGCCATAATGCTAATTTTGTGAAAATAATGGAGATAAATGCCATCAACTCGAAGAGGGAGATGCAAGTTCGTTATATCACGTGAACGTCACTGAGAGAATAAAGCTGAATAATAAAAAAAACAAGTGCTAACTTTTACAAGTAGCCAAAATTTACACCGTGTGCTACAGACTCGAATCAAATGTATGTTTTTATTATATTATAGTAATAATAATAATAAATAACAGCTCACTACTCAAAACGCGGAGCGCTGGTCTCAAATCTGGGACCTTTGAGTTACAAGACAGTGGTTCTTACCTCTACACCATTCAAAAACACGAATAAACATTTGAGCTTGGGGTTTTTAACTCATTGACAGCGACATGTAAATCAAATGTTTTTTTTTTTCTTTGGTTATATTCTTGTTTAAAAGCTCATGTGTTTGATATTTGGACTAAAGTCTTCACACATACACTTCATGCCATTTTTTTAGTATAACATGGGAAAAGTTTCTGCTTTAGGTATATGTTCAGCATTTCTTGCCTCACATTTATTTCATTTCATCCTACACTTACCTCGATCTTTGTAGACACGGAACACACATGAAATGCATGTATCCCAAATAATGATATACTGTATTATTTACCCTATGCAAGTCCAGGAACCTCACACACAGATAAGGAGCCTTGGCTTGAGCTGGGAAAAAATTTTTGCTCAAGCTGAGCTCCGTCAAAGCGGGGCATGGGACAGCGGGCTGCTTGCTGCTTGTGCTGATCAACACATTTACAAAACAAAAGATGCTGATGGAGAGGTGCGAAGGGATTTAAGATAGACCAGGATTACATTTTTTTCATAGGCTTCAATTATTCTAAACATTTCTAGCTTAAAAGTAGTGGAAAAAATGTGTTGAGGAGGTGTTATATTTGAAGCTTAATTCCTTGTACGATGCAAAAACACTGAGCGTGAAGTATAAATGGGCCCAAAGGCTGTGCGATTGGCATTGAAACATTTTTGTCCAAAACTATGTTAATTTAGTCCACAATTTTAAAGAATATAAGTGTGGTTGATAAAAGATTTTAATTTGAATGATTAAATGCTTTGCACATATGGATCTGGTGTATTCTATGCATGGCTGCTTTCCATTTCTTTTCTGAAATATTAAGTGAAAGGTCTTTTCCCCACTGTACCCTGGGATCTTTAAAAGGAAGGGACTTTAAAATCTTTATATATACTGTATGTGTGTGTATGTATGTATATATATATATATATATATATATGTATATATAATATGTACACACATACATACACACACACATATATATATACAGTAATCCCTCCTCCATCGCGGGGGTTGCGTTCCAGAGCCACCCGCGAAATAAGAAAATCCGCGAAGTAGAAACCATATGTTTATATGGTTATTTTTATATTGTCATGCTTGGGTCACAGATTTGCGCAGAAACACAGGAGGTTGTAGAGAGACAGGAACGTTATTCAAACACTGCAAACAAACATTTGTCTCTTTTTCAAAAGTTTAAACTGTGCTCCATGACAAGACAGAGATGACAGTTCCGTCTCACAATTAAAAGAATGCAAACATATCTTCCTCTTCAAAGGAGTGCGTGTCAGGAGCAGAGACTGTCAGAAAGATAGAGAGGAAAGCAAACAAATCAATAGGGCTGTTTGGCTTTTAAGTATGCGAAGCACCGCGGCACAAAGCTGTTGAAGGCGGCAGCTCACACCCCCTCCGTGAGGAGCAGACAGAGAGAGAGAGACAGAGAAAAACAAACATCAAAAATCAATACGTGCCCTTCGAGCTTTTAAGTATGCGAAGCACCGTGCAGCATGTCGCTTCAGGAAGCAGCTGCACAGAAGGTAGCAACGTGAAGATAATCTTTTAGCATTTTTAGATAATCTTTTAGCATTTTTAGATGAGTGTCCCTATCGTCTAGGTGTGCGAACAGCCCCCCTGCTCAATCCCCCTACATCAGGATCAGAGAAAGTCAGCGCAAGAGAGAGAGAGAAAAGTAAGTTGGGTAGCTTCTCAGCCATCTGCCAATAGCGTCCCTTGTATGAAATCAACTGGGCAAACCAACTGAGGAAGCATGTACCAGAAATTAAAAGACCCATTGTCCGCAGAAATCCGCGAACCAGCAAAAAATCCGCGATATATATTTAAATATGCTTACATATAAAATCCGCGATAGAGTGAAGCTGCGAAAGGCGAAGCGCGATATAGCGAGGGATTACTGTACACACACACATATTATATATATATATATATATATATATATATATATATATATGTAATATACTGTGTGTGTGTGTGTGTGTGTGTGTGTATAATATATACACACACACACATATATATATTGTGGCACCCGGCTGGGATTCCTACCCGGCCGGGACGCCCGGGGAGACAGGAAGAGGGCTCATACCTCTTCCAGACCACAAGGGGGTGACCGCCCTGGTTGTATTGGGGGCCACGGGTACAGGGCTTAGAAGCTCAACCCTATAGGGGCCCGTGGTCACCACCAGGGGGCATCCCTGTGCCTGATGGACCCTGGACCCCAGCACTTCCGCCCCACCAGGAAGTGCTGGGGGGGAAGAAGAGAGGGAACACCCGGAGTGCTTCTGGGGAGACAGCCGGCACTTCCGCCACACTGGGGCGTGTCGGGTGGAAGATTACCGGTGCACACCTGGAGCACATCCGGGTATGGATAAAAGGGGCCGCCTCCCTTCATTCAAGGGTGGAAGAGGACAAGGTCTGAGAGAAGGAGGCGGTCCGAAGGCATACTGTGGCTTTGGCCTGGACTGTTGGGGTGATTGGTGCTGTGGCACTGGGTTTGTGCACTTATAGACATTGTAAATAGTGTAAATAAACGTGTGTTGGGACTTAAAATGGTGTCCATCTATCTGTGTCCGGGCTGCTTCTCACAATATACAGAAATTAGCCCCAGTTAAAAAATAAAATAACATACAAATAATACATACTGAAAAGTACTTATTTAGTTACATAGTACGTGTTCTATTGAGTAAAACATTGAACCTGACTAATCTTTACATAAAACAGTAGACTTTAACAGTGGTTTATATTTTTCTTGTCTTTTTTGGTTTCTCATGGTACCCCTCTCTTGTACACACAGAGGGATTGATAAATATAACCCTGTTCATTTTCTTATCTTACCATTGCCTTCTGACTGCCCCAATCAACTGTTTTTATCATTGTTGTTTCAGGATTTCATTATCAAAGTGAGTGTGGTGATGTTGATCCACCATATCTAGAACCATACATTTCTGAGTGCTGAATCTTAATATAGTTTTCAAGTTGTTCTGTGTAGTAGGTTGTTATTCTCTCCATTTGCCATCTCTAAATAGGTGCATCTGAGACAGTCAAATTTAATGCTCACTCTATACCATCAGTTGCTCTGTTGTCCATGTGTCTTTGCTGCAGATATTTGGGTGACTCTGACTTGATTAGCAATCATCTTTGTTTAACACTGGAAATATGTATTTCTCTTAAAATGTGCATTGTCTGTTTGCTGTTAAATACTTAGCTAAACTGTTCTAACAAGTATTAAAAGAAATCACCAGTAGTGGTTATCTGTGATGTTACATAGGTGATTTGAAGTAGATACATTCAAAGCTGAAAACTGGTTAAAAAATCTCAACTCTCCATTAGTATCAAAACCTCAAATTATTATTGCTTCATTATACAGTAGGTTTGAACAACTGTCTACAAACAGAGAAAAAAAAATAAGTTGCTAATTACTGTTGTCTTCATATCACATTCTGAAAAACATCATCTCTGTCAGCTGGGGAGGGTTGGGGAGTCATGCTTCTTTCTGCTTCATCAGTTAATTTGTAGTGTGTTTTTTTTCTTGCTTAACCTCTTTATCGTTATGTTTACCCCAAGAAAAATGAGTCAAAAACCTGAAGTTCTTTCGTAAAGAAAAAAGTTAGTATAACAGAAACATGTAAATACCAAACTGTCAACATAAATAGAGTAGAAAAAATGTCTAGTGATCCCTGTTGTAATGATGCAGATTTAGTACACATTCTTCACGTGGTATGTTTTGAGATAGTCACCAAGTACAACCCGATGTTACAATCAGGACAGTAGAAGTGTGTTTCATTGCACACTTCTCTTATATTTTTTCTGTTGCTTGCAAGTGAGAGAGTAGATTGTCATTGCCTGATCTGAATGATTTGCATGCACCTTGTGTTATTTCAGGCAGTTGCTGCAATGTGTACAATGCTAAGGGGCTAATATCTTGCATGTCCTTATACGTGATCGCAGTTATTTTACCTTTTTGTCATACAGCTGTTGTTGCACCTTGGAGAAGGTACACACAACCGAATTCACCAGGCATATCAGAGTCGGTTCGTAAGTAGAGAGCCGTATCATGTATCAGTTTTACTCTCTATGTCAAGATCTGATGACCAATTCACATTGTCATCACTATCACTTAGTTCATGCAATGGTTCAGTTTTAGTTCATTCTAAAACTGACTTTATGGCTTTTTATTTGCTATTGTGTTTTTTTATTGCCGACTCCATTCCACTTATGAATATAGCTGAGTTACTTTAGAGTTACCATAAAGTGGCACAAAGCATAGAAATATATTCATGTTTTTTTTTTTTTGTTTTTTTTTTTGAGCATAATAATATTTCATGCACAAGATGACATACTGTACGAGTTATCCAGGCAAAACACTATATAGCGTATCATTATATGTCACCTTGAATCTGACTCATGATTTAAGATTTAATCATGATTGCATAATTTTCTGAGCTCAAGTCATGCTCTGGGTTAACACGGATTGTTGATTGGTATTGTAAACTTAATGATGATATGCAGGTAGACAATAGTATTGGCTTTTTCAAAAATGGAAGGTTAAGCACTGATTAAAAAAAAAAAAAAAGTAGTGTAATCATTTTATCTCAGATTTACTGCTACATATGGTGTACACAATAAAATGAAGTACATGCTTGGGCAACTGAATCTTGCTGCCACTGTCCGGTTGTCCGAATCTTTCTTCATAGATTGTCAAATATAGTAATATGTAATGATAAGTAAAACAGCCGTGTTTACTTTTGAATGCATAACATCTTGCATGCAAGCTTGCAATAGCAAAACCTGCTAAAAACGGTACTTGAGTTTGGGAGTTTTATACTTTTTTTTTTTTTGGCAACACTGCGTGCACTCTCTGTGGCAGCACATTCCTCATATTCCTCAGAAAAGGGTCCAGAGTAAAAAAATGTCTAAACACAATCCAAGAAGAGACAAGAAAAAAAATGCTGTAATCCAGCAAAACAAGGAATTTGTTATCCCAAAGTGGTTGGAGAGAAAAAAAACAAAAAAACAGCGGTTGCTACCTTTGATGACATGCAGCTATTTTCAATGCTGTTGAGCACTGATGAAATCTACGGGAGCGATTGCACAGGCTGATGGGAATCGTAGGCCCCATGTTGGAGTTTGCCACAAGATTGCAGTTAAAATGGGTTGGTGGTAGTTAATATATATTAAATACCTTTCCTACTGTTCTCACAGCCACAACATCAAGCTGTCACCTGTGCTTTGGAGCACACTTGCTAAATATGTCTTCTTTGAGCTTCGCCAAACCTTCTACCTTACACTTTGCTTCTGCAGCCAGCCTTCATTTGCATAAACCAGCACACCCCATTTCTCTATACGATCACTGTTAGCACTGTAGCGAAAAGGGGATGCTGTGTGTTAGAATGTCCCACTTGTTTCTACATTATTAATGACAAATATCAACAAAAAAATGTGTCAGGTAGTTTTCTTTTTTCCAGTGTCTGCAAATTTCAATCAAATCAAAGCTTTATTGAGATTTTGGGGTGTTCAGTTTTTCTGTTAAGTTGGGGGGTTTAGCCCTAAATAGTGATATATTGAAATGTCTGTCTTAGTGAAAACCTACTGACCTAGATGTAACATCCTATCAAATTTCAGGTTTTTAGACAAATGGGAAATAATGTTTTTGTTGATGAGTGAGTGAGTCAGTCAGTCAACTTTGCATTATATAGATGAAGGTATAAATAGAAATATTTAATTTATACTTAAATGAAGTGTCACAAAAAGATGCAACTGCAAAGCTTTTCCATCAAAGTGCAGCCTACATTATTAATATTTCACAGAATACCTTTTAAGTTATTTTTAACCCATCTTTTATTTTCTGTGCTGCCAGCTAAGGTCACTTCTTGGCATATTTTATTTCTAGGCACTATCTGACACAGCACAATATTTCAACAAACAATAAACACACAATTTTAAATTAACCATGATCTTTCAAGCATGGTTACCAGTGACAATTTGGGGTATAGTCTCAGAGCAATTTCAGTTTGCATAGGATTCTTGTATGTCTCGCAATATTTTGACCGTGGGTTTTTATTTCTCTTCATGTGTGCAGTATATTTGTTTCCCCTAGCAAGCTTGCTGTCAGTATCCAGCTCGCAAAAAGCTACAAAAATTTATTTCATTCAAAAAGTGATCTTTTTAAACATTCATTTCATTTGCATAAATCTTAAACTAAATGGCTTGGTGTATTATCGTAGTCTTTCCCTCTACTTACCCTTTACCTGTTTTCTCAAGGGTAAGTGGTCTACTGTTGCACTTTAAGATGAACACACACATACATAGCTATACGCATACACACAGACCCTAACCACAACAGTGCCCCATGAATGACACAGAAACACACACACACAGATTAACCTTTAGCACTTTAAACCACACAAGTGCTTTAGGAATAACACAGCCTGTCACTCAGCACTTCAAGTGACTTACTTATTATCGGCACGAACAACATACGATGTTTTAATGATATCTCAGACCTAAATATTACTTTTGGTCTACAAGAATACATTTAAACATACAAAGGCTCAGCACTCTTGACTATAGGCCATTTATCAGCCAAGAATACCTACTTTACGTACTGTTCCCTACTATCGAGTGGAGCTCTCACTCGCAGCCTTAATAAACCTCACAGCACAGAGGTAATGGCAAATCTCTGGCTGCGCCAGGTGCTCAAAGAAATCTAACTTATTACTTCAATCACTCTAGACATTAAGACAAAGCATAGAAAGTTAAAAACAGCATATTATTACAAGAATAATAATACCACCAGTGGAACAAAGAATAAAAGAAAATAGGACTGATAGAAAAGTCTGGATATGTATAGTCTTTAGAAAAAGCTTACGAAAAAGTTACAGATGACGAGGATGAATGTTTCAGGGCGCCGTTTGATTTAGCAATCGACTTTCATGAAAATGCTGCTATCTGACGATCCGATGAAAACTGGTCTTTGTTTTCTTCTCTGACGTCGCTCTTCCGTAGTCACTGTTTCTCTTCTTCTGACGTTGCTTTCAAAATGTGGCAAATTTATTATAAAGTTTCATGCCGTGGTTTCACAACACATAATTGTTGCATGCACCTGATTGGCTGGTTGTCAATATGATGGATGAATTTTGCTCAAACTCTTTAATCTCTTTTCCCAGACTGTAAACCAAATTGTTGTCCCAGATGTCCATCCATAAAGTAATCAATATCCTGAGGCATCAGCTCAGTCTTCCTTTCCCAGGCTGTAAAACCATTTTAGCATTATGCTATGAACAACTGTTAAAAAAGTCTGGTGTAAGGGAAGAGGATATGCCTTTTTTATTATAATGCCTATACAAGTGTCCTACTTCTTGTTGGGATTGAGCAAAATATAGAGAATAATTTGTAGATTTTATACACCATATCACTCCACCCCTATTTTGGTCAGACAAACTAAAGATGAATGGTGAGTTGGAAAACAATGTTATTTCTTCTTATAGATCCTTATGACTTTTACAAAGGAATTGAAGAAGGAGGAGAAAATTATGACAGGCCTACAGGTACTTAAAATTTAATATTTCACTAATGTTAGTCAAAGTATTCAAAGTATATATGAATTTTAATAACATGCACTTCTTTCTATAGAAACATAGAAGTAAAAGTGATTTCTGTCATTTAATAATAAAGAAGCATGGTTATTAGCCCTTAAAATTATCAACATTGTCAGTTGCAATACTTGACAAAATTTCAGTCTGGCAAATATAAAGATGCTAAAAATAAATCATTTTTGGGTAAATTCTTTTCTGCGTTTTTCATATGTAATAGTTTTATAAGGAGGCTTATGTTAATTGTGTATGTGCAGCTTTTTATGCGATATACCTCATACTACACATAGTTTAAAACACTCAATGTTAGCACTTATTGTAGTAATTGTGTTAAGTATTGATTAGACTCCATCACTATTTTAATGGCAGGTAGTATTTATTATTCTTTATAGTATGATTAACTTTGTTCTCTACAGGTGGAAGTTTTAATAATGCTGATGGTGAATCCATATATGATTCAAGTAAGGGAGGAGGAAGCAACCTTATAGATAACAGCAATAACCCATCTGTTGGTCCTCTTACTTCTACTCTGCTTGACTTAGACAGGAGACAAATTGATAATAGTAAGTATCAGTGATGATCATACACATACAGTATGGTGTCATAAGTACTTTGTCACAAAAAAATGGTTTGGGGCAGCCACCCGTATATTATTCCTGGCTGCAAATGGATAATTAAGTATCGATTTTGTACAGATTGAACTCCAAAACTGAACTGATTTGCTGGCACAAAGATGGTAGCTTTAAAGGAGAGTAGAGAAAGTGACTTCATCATTGGGGCCTAGAAGTGGTGTAGTTGGGGCCCAAGGCTGGAAGTGACATCATCGGTGGGGCCGGGGCTGAAAGTAATGTTATTGGGTCCGGAACTGGAAGTGACGCCATCGGTGAGCCTGGAACCAGAAGTGGCGTCATTTAAGCCGGAAATGGAAGTGACGTCATTGGGGCCAAGCAGAATTTCTCGTAACTGGTTTGCAAAGAAGTGAGAGGAAAAATTAGTGCAATTTTCCACCTCTTGGTCTGACATGAATTACTCTCATTCAGGCCCTTTAACTGCCTCCCATGTGTTATAAGGACCCCCAGAACCCCCATACCCCCCAAAAGCCCAGCCGAAACAAGTTCGGCATTGCTGACCAAGTAATCGCGAACCTGAGAAAGTTCATCGACGTTGGCATGTAGAGAGCCTCATCAATGAACAAGTAAAAACTTGTATGGCTGTAGTTCAAGAAACCACCTGGGGCCTCATGTAGCAACGGTGCGTACAGACAAAAATGTTGAGTACACCCTTTTCCACGCTCACATCATGATGTATAAAAACTAAACATGGTGTAAAGCCACGCACATTTTCACGCCAGCTCAGTCCCTGCCGTACGCAAGTTCTCTGCTCAGTTTTGCAAACTGGCAGTACCCAGCATCAAAGCAGTGCTTTTCTTCCAGTGTGGTCTCCCTTTCTTTTTTAGATCCACATCCCTGACGCGGCTTTATCAAATACACTGAAATTAACCGCATATTATTTATTAGTTTAAGGCATCTGATTGTAATTAACCTATAACAATATAATGGTCCACGGGATGGCCAAACTATTCCAAATACCATAGCTGCTTTAGCGTTATTACTCTCACTGCAACAGTCAGAGTATTTATCCCACTGTATCTGAGTGTGTACAGCAGCTGATTGGAAAGAGAATTATCGGTATACAGTATCAAGCACATGCTGTCTCAGCCATGCGCACAGTCTATTGAACTGCACTCATACAACAAACGCTTCAGAGCATTTCCTGTAGGGACATTGCGGTTCAAAAACAGTTTCATCCCAAGAACTATAAACACACTCAATCAGTCCATCAAGTACTCCTTGTAGGACTGTTTATAAATATAATTACCTCACTGTAAACTTGCGATACAGTTATAATATTGCACAGCCTGAGCCACTTTATAAAGTGCAAATTTACATATGAGGACACGATGAGTGACGAGCTGGCGCCCTGTTCAAGGATTGTTCCTACCTCACGCTGTATTCTTGCTGGGACTGGCATGACACTGGATGGATAGAATAATTAAACATGTACTACAAAGATATTTTAATGTTCCTTAAAAGTTTTGAAGAATTGGCGTTCTAAGCTTACAGATGGCTTGACATCTATTACAGAGCTGATTGTGTGACGATTGGGTACTTGGAGAAAGAAAAGGAAGTACGTTTGAAAGAGACAGTATTGCTGCAGTAAATTATTTCATTGAAGGTCACGCACAGCACAGCGAGCATCTTGCAGGAGGCAGGAACAATCTCTGGACAGGGTGCCAGCTCGTCACTATCACTACGCCACTGTGTTCCCATGTTTAATAACATGCTTTAATGCATATCATCATGAAAATTATATCAAGTATACATCTTAGTATTTAAATTGTTCAGCGAGCTGTGATATCGTGAATGTAATGGATTCTGTGTCCTGTTGGAGGAAGAGAAAGCCCGTTTAAGAATCACGTAGTGATTCACACACACAGAGCACATAGAAGAACACATACAATACAAAGCATTTAATGTGCTACTTTAGTTACGATGGTATTTGAGAAACTAGTAAATTAAATGATTTTAAGATGAAGGTTATGATGTTCTACTTTAATGACGAAATAAACTACGTGATTAAAGAGGAAATCTCAAGATTACAGTTCCATGCTTTTTTTCCCCACTGTGTGCCTATTTTTTTTTCTTCTTTTCTCTGTACTCTAATAAGCTTTCATATGAATCTTGGACGGTATGCTAGGACTCGCCTTTTCACTGCGACTTTGATATCTGACAACTTCTTTTATTTATTTCGGGCACTGTGCGATTTTGTGAACTTGAACTTTTGAGTTTCTCCGACACTCTATGTCACTCAATCAACTTCCTTTTGTTGTTTATACCACTGTTTAAACCAAGAAATAGTGTTTTTCCTTGCCTCCACTTGGTATTCGGTGAAACTCTTCTATTTTCCCCCGTGTTTTTGCCATTGCCTTTTCACAGAACGCTGAACTTAAGTGCTATTTATATTGATTTGCGTATTCAAAGAGGCATAATTCTAGGAGGAGTTGGGGAGTTGCGGCAGGTGCGTGCACGTGTGTTACTTTTCATGCTGACCAGGATTTATGTAGCGGAAGAACGTGGAAGTTGGTGTATGCACAGATTTATACATCTGGATTTTTTTGTGCGTACGCAAATTTCCACTTTTGTCCGTACGCCATCTTTTAGTGTGAATTCTATGCAATGCATGATGCCCCTGGTGACCTGCGGATTCGATCCCTTGTGTAGGGCCATCCAGTGTAAATGTGCATGATCCGTAACAATGGTAAACTCACGGTTAACTTTTTTAGCAATCCTTCGCAACTGATTACCCAGGTGACGGACCTGTACCAACGGGTTTCTTCGTGGATACATGTTAAATTAATCTTCATTTTTAGCCACTATTGCGGTAGCACATATCGGTGGGCAACAATGGAAATGTTGCTGCCGGAATTGAATAAGACCTTGGTTTTAAATCTATTTATAATCACCACTCCTGTATGCTGAATCGCCAGGGGACTTGTCAGTGCACACCACCCTTCCTTCCCTCTCCATCTGCATTCCTCCTCATCCCCTATTAGGTTGCACATCCGTGGATTTGGGGACTTCGGTGCAGGCTCTGGTTAGTAGTGGGGAGGCGAAATATTTAGGAATGTAAGTTTGGCTAAAGGACCGTTCTATCCTCTCAGATTTTGAGGCTGTCCAAGTTATGAGCTGTACCATGTTTTGAAATTGTTGTCCCCAGACCGGCTGGGTGAAATATTCTGGAAGGTTATTTAACACTAGAATTACCGGAGCCAACAAAAAAACTCGTAAATCCGGCCCACCTTAAATCCCTTCGCACCTCTCCGTCAGCCTCTTTTTGTCTTCTAAATGTGTTGATAAGCCCAAGCAGCAAGCAGCCTGCTATACCATCCCCCCCACCACCTCAGAACAGGCAAGAAATTCTCCCAGTTCCTGCCTTGATTGATTATCTGGTAGTGAGCTACTCAGAATTGTAAGGGGAAATAATTTGATGTGTGTTTTGTGTCTACAACAATCTATGTAAACACATTTAAACAGATATGTTTTTCATGTTTTAGTAATAAATAACAAAATGTAGACATGAAATGTATAATGTGTGAAGGCTGATGGGCAAATATCAAATAAACACTTTCACAAAAGGTGCAAGTACAATACGACAGTTTCCTCCGTGGTGCAGCGGTATGATCCGCTGATTTATAATTTGAAGGTCGTGAGTTCGAAACCAGCTCCCTGGCGAATTTACCGTTTTGAGTAGTGAGCTGCTCTTATTGTTAATATTATACAATAAAAACATACAATTGATGTGTGGCTGTAACAGCCGGTGTAAATTTATAGTACTTGTAAAAGTTACTGTTTTTTTTCACTTTTATTCTCTGTCACAATCACGATACAACACCCCCCAAAGATCTGACATGGTTACTTTTTATCCAAAACTGGGAAAAACTGTAGATGTGAGTGGTGTTTTGAGACAATGGAACTGGAAATTCTCTGATCTGGAGGAATAAAAGCTGACACACAAACGCTGGTGAATCTGCCTACTTCGTATCTCACCATCACTTGAATTTTTTTTATTCAGTTTTATTGAGTACTCCTGCTTATGCTGAATTAGTATGCACCTTATGGTCCATGATGTCAAAGCCGCACTGACAAAAAAACAGAGACATAGGTATATAGGATATTTAGAATAACTCATTTTACAATACAATACAATTTATTTTTGTATAGCCCAAAATCACACAAGAAGTGCTGCAACAGTTTTAACATGCCCTGCCTCTTGACAGCCCCCCAGCCTTGACTCTCTACGAAGACAAGGAAAAACTCCAAAAAAAAAAATGGAAGAAACCTTGAGAAAGGCAGTTCAAAAAGAGACCCCTTTCTCTGTTTCTGCCCTAAACTTAACCGGGAGCCAGTGTAAGGATTTAAGAACTGGAGTTATGTGTTCGTATTTTCTTGTTCTTGTAATAATTCTTGCAGCAGCATTTTGGATTAACTGGAGGCTATATATAGAATAGTTTGAACATCCAGTGAACACCGCATTGCAGTAATCAGTCCTACTAGAAATAAATGCATGAATGAATTTATCAGAATCCTGTTTATTTATAAAGCGCCTTAATTTCCCAACATTTTTAAGATGGAAGAAACATGATTTGGACAACTTTGTAATATGGGCTTTAAATGACATGCTACAGTCAAAGATAACTCCTAGATTGCGGGCTGATTCAGTAAAATTAATGGTGATTCCAACTGAGTTAAATGATGACAAAATATTGTTGTGATCAGCGTTATTCCTTCCAACAATTAACATCTGTGTTTTATCGGTGTTTAAAGACAAGTAGTTCTCATCCATCCTCTCCTTTAATTCACTAACACAACTAATTAAAGACAACATCGGAGAAACTTAATTTGATCTAAATGAAAGGTTTAACTGGGTGTCATCTGCATACAAGTGAAAATTAACATTGTTTCCTAATGATAGATCCCAGTGGAAGCATGTAAAGTGAAAACAGTAAAGGTCCCAGTACTGAGCCCTGCGGGACACCATATCTCACTTCTGTGTATAATGATGGAGTACTGTCAGCACATTTCTGTACATATTGGAATCGATTTGATAAATAAGAACTAAACCAAGCAAGCAGCATGCGATTTTATGACCTGTATAGTACATTTCGGAAAATATTGTGGCACTGATGCAACATTATTCATATTTTTTTGATTTTGCCAGTGTCCACTTTTGGGTGCATGGTGGTGTTTCTTTTGTACTCCATAACATGCAGAGGAAAGAATAGTACAGAGAGGTCAGTTCCGCACTTTATGCAATCATCAGATTCAAATGTTAACAGTTCCCACACACCCAGGGACCGTCCTTTCTACATTTACAACATGTGTACCTGTTGCAATGTACACACTTCTCTCTGTGCTGTGGGTACTATTACACTGAAGGGGCTGGGGAAGCGGCAGTCTTGGAACAGAAGCTTGTCGATGTTGCATCCTCTTTTGCTTTATCCATCGCCTTTTCTTGTAAGAAGCGACGACAAAGCTCCTCTGCAAGGTGAGCCATGAACACAATTCTTTTCTCAGTGGCCCCCGTGCATACTTTGCACAGTACATTTGTGTTGATCTCCGCCAAGTCAAGAGTGTTATAGTGCAAGCAACCAGCCACCTGTGTGCTTCTGCTCGAACTGGGTAAAAATGAAAGCAACAAATACAGTATATGTGACATTTTGAAGAAATCATTTTATCACCTGAATAGTACCAGTCGGAAAATATCGTCTCACTAATGCAATATTATTTGAAAACGAAAATGTATGGCATTTCTAAAACTTAGCTCTTTTTCAGGTTTATTCTCTTAGTAACATTCACCCTCTCCCTCCACCAACAACCCCCACCCCCACCCCCACCCCTTCTCATCGGATTCTAACTAAAAGCGCCAGTATAAATTCCCACCCGATCTGATGCTGTTCTTGGTCTGGCATGGATTTACTCTCATTCAGGTCGTTTAGCTGCCTCCCCGTGTACATATGTGACAATGGTAAAACCAGTTCAGTATTTTATGTTCACTTTATTCAACATGAAGTTGCAATAAATCTTCTTTCTGTTAGAAGCACCTCTTCAGCTAAAGAAATGCAGGAAACTTAGTAAATTTGAAAATGAAAATTGAAGTCCCAGATTGGAAGTAGCTTGTATTATGGACCTGTCTGAAAAGAGTTTTGTTACACCTTTGTGTAGTTATGAGATTAAGAAAAATTTAAAAGGAACCAATAGGACAAAACATGAGCTTTTTCTTAAGCTTTAGATATATCCATGTGTATGTTTTATTTAGGAGCCAACTTTATTAATTCATTGACAGATACTGCAGCAGGATTGTAGTTGAGGTATTTGTGACACATTTGTTGGACATTAAATTTAATTTACATGCTTCACAAACCCAGTAGGATTAAACGTAACAAGGAACAAATTAATGCACAAAGACTTGCTTCTTGCCTTACCTGTCTGCGTCGTCTTGCTCTATAAAAAATCCAGTCCTGCTACTGATTTATTAACAAAGCACAGCATATTTCTGCTTGTATAGACTGGTTATTTCTAAGTTTCTTTTCTTCATTGTTTTGTTTCTAATTCATTCTGGGGTCTTATTACTTTCGACAACTGAAAATGAACATTATTGTCATACGAAATGGCCAAAGAGTTAAACATAGTTCCTCATTTCCAATTCATTTCCAATTCACCTAATATTATAGAAATATTGTCATTAATGTTTTGAAAATATAGATAATACTATATTCGTGTTTTTTTAATTTCACCTTGGACCCTTGTGCAGTGGAGCTATTTTACAGTTTTTCTATGTTGTTAAATACTTACTGTATAACGTGTAATTCACCCTAAACTGCCTTCAGTCCATATTCTGTGTATTTAATTAAATACTGATTTTAAAAGAGGATTGGAATCCACATGCTTACCCCCCATTATTGATTGACTTTATCAAGTTACGTATGTTAATCCTCACTGTTTAGAGATATTTTGTACAGTTGGAGCATTGACAGGTTGGATTTGCTCAGAGTTATATAGCAAGGCAGAGGTGGTAACTTATCCTTCGCCCTTGGTTTAATGACTTAGCAACTGTGTAATACTATTTATAGCCAAGGCTTTAAAGATAGTTCTTACTGATTGTATTTATTTATTAATGTTTATAGTTTTTGTTTGTTTTTTAATGTTTACAATTATTAACATTTTTATTTAACTGTGTTTTAGAATTTCTAATATCCTGTTTAGTCTCGCTGTTCTTTCATGTTTTGTGTGATTATTGCTGTGCTTATTTTCATTATTATATGACTGCCTTTAGCTGTTCCCTTCATTTTTTACTATTCGTAGAAGAGAGCTGTTAAGCTCTTCTCGCTTCTACTTTTCAGCATTATATTTTTTTATTATTGTATGTCACACACCTTTTTTATTGAATTTATTAAAAGCAAGTAACATTCCATAAAATAAAGTCAAACTCCGTCAATCCCCCACCCAAGAGAAAGAAAGGATGACCTAGAGCCTGAGTAGAAAATAGGGAAAAGAAACTTTTTGCCAATAGAAATGCTTATTTTAAGATGTTATTGATTAGATCCTGCCATTTTAAATACATAAAGTGAGAATTAGATTTTTTTTTTTTAACCAATTTCAAATAGTATAATAACATCAGTTGAGCAAGATAAGACTATGTGCTAGTAGTGAAGTAAAGGCAAATACAGTTTGTTTGTCCTTCTCCACTTTAAGCCCATCTGGGAGTACACCTAACATTCCTGTTATTGGATTAGGAGTGATCGTGTTATACCAAGGCTGTCTGATATTTATTCAAAGATTTTGGTCCAGAATGATGTTAATTTTATATATATATATATATATATATATATATATATAATTAATGTGTGTGTATATATATATATATATATATATATATATATATATATATATATATCCATTTTCCAACCCGCTGAATCCGAACACAGGGTCACGGGGGTCTGCTGGAGCCAATCCCAGCCAACACAGGGCACAAGGCAGGGAACCAATCCTGGGCAGGGTGCCAACCCACCGCAGATATATATATCTATACATATTAATAAAAGGCAAAGCCCTCACTGACTGACTGACTCACTCATCACTAATTCTCGAACTTCCCATGTAGGTGGAAGGCTGAAATTTGGCAGGCTCATTCCTTACAGCTTACTTACAAAAGTTAGGCAGGTTTCATTTCGAAATTCTACGTGTAATGGTCATAACTGGAACATATTTTTTGTCCATATACTCTAATGGAGGAGGCGGAGTCACGTATCGCGTCATCACGCCTCCTACATAATCACGTGAACTAAAAACAAGGAAGAGATTTACAGCACGAGTCAAACGCGGGAACAAAGGTAAATGACGTTAATTTTTGACTGTCTTTTAATACTGTGTAAGCATACATATTAACACGTGCAATTAAACGTGTGCATTTACGGGGTGATTTCTCAGGCTTAAAAGCTCGCCTTTTATCAAACGCGGGAACAAAGGTAACTGACGTTGTTCACTGTCTTTTAATACTGTGTAAGCATACATATTAACACGTGCAATTAAACGTGTGCATTTACGGGGTGATTTCTCAGGCTTAAAAGCTCGCCTTTTATCAAACGCGGGAACAAAGGTAACTGACGTTGTTCACTGTCTTTTAATACTGTGTAAGCATACATATTAACACGTGCAATTAAACGTGTGCATTTACGGGGTGATTTCTCAGGCTTAAAAGCTCGCCTTTTACTAAAAAGGTAAATGCAAAACTATTTTTAATCATTCCATGATCTGCTTCTCACAACTGAAGGCACCGTGGCTGATGGTAAATGACGTTAATTTTTGAGTGTCTTTTAATACTGTGTAAGCATACATATTAACATGTGTAATTAAACGTGTGCATTTACGGGGTGATTTCTCAGGCTTAAACACTCGCCTTTTACTAAAAAGGTAAATGCAAAACTATTTTCAATCATTCTATGATCTGCTTCTCACAACTGAAGGCACCGTGGCTGATGTTACGTCACTTGCTGTCCAACCATAAGCGTTACCTGGTAGGTAACCGGACACTCACTTCACTCCCTTACGGGAATCGAACCTCTGAGGTTTTCTTTTGTTCTTAATTAAAATTTAAAAGCAATACTTCACCGCTGCTAAGCCCCTGT
>NC_041399.2:126799983-126877483 GCF_900747795.2 Erpetoichthys calabaricus
CATTTTCGCTGCATGCAGAGTTTGCTTTATTTTGTAAGCGTACTTCAGTACCTTGCGCTGTGTCAAAAACATACAACTGTCCATATCCTGGAGAGGTAGAAGTGTTAGCGTATAGTGGAGAGATTTGGTGATAAATTTGCCTGTGTATTTTAAAACAGTATGGTCTGTGGCCAGGAGGTTGAGTTATCTGTGCAGCCATGGAAGGAAACTCTAGAGAAGAGTTGTATTCTCGAATGTGTTCACGATAATTTTTAGTTCTGATGTTTGCAGTGTAAGAAGCTGTTGTAAAGACACAGGTGGCTCCCGCAAAAGTGGTAAAGCTACTTTACCGTTGTGGCAGCACCTCGAGTACTTGTTGGATGTATTACGCTCAGCAGGCCAGTATAGTGCATAACATAGAAGAGGACGAATAGGAAACGAGAAATGCCGTGTTGGCGGGACCGGTTTTGAAGTGGAAGCAGGATGAACCAGAAGAGAAATATATACGAGATGTGTGTATGTATATATATGTAATATAAATTAAAACATAAAAGTAGCCAAGAAAGAAATAGGATGTATAATTACAGCAAAAGTCTCATTGCAAATGGACCAAGTTGCAGGTACAATCTACATTGCCTTGCCAGGACACGATGTGACTCACAATCGTATTTGAAAAAGTGTCAGGATCAGTTTTCTTAGTTCTTTTTCTGCTTCATCCAGAGAACTAAAAGCATAGAAGTTGCTTTGAATATCCTCTCTAAATTTAGCAGGATATAAGAGGCTGTATGTAATTTTGGCTTTGCATAAGCGCTGTTTAATGCTATAAAGTGCAGCATGTTTAGCAGCTGTTGAAGGTGAAAAATCGGGGAAAATACGAATGTGGTTATTTTCAAATAAAATCTCTTGTTTCAGTCTGAACATGTACAATAAGGCTTCTTGGTTTTGAGGTGGCCAATCCACTAAGCTGCTGATACCTCTCTCGGATTTAAAGTCCTCTCCAATTATTTTAGAGAACTATTCAGCTATGAATTTCACTGGGTTTGGACTTTCTCGGTTTTCCAGGGGACCTTCAATTCTGATATCATTTCTTCTATACCCATTTTCCAGCACAGCTATTCTGTCTCCAGGCAATTTGCAATCTGATTTTGTAGTAGTAGCTTTTTTTGTCAGCGGCAGATGCCAATTTGTTCAACTATATAAACATGAGTCGTGAATATCTGGTTAATGTTTTCAAGCTGAGCACCAAGAGCTCTAAATTTATCTAGAAATGATTCATATAGAAATTTATATAGAAATGTTTCATGAAAACCACTTCCATAGTTTTACATGTATTATTTTTTTTAGATTTGTTTACTGTGTCTGGAGAGTCATCTTTAAGCATTACTTTTCAACCATTTATACTTCAACCAAGAATGCTTTACTTGATAGAGCTTTCTACAGGTACGTACAGTATTTTAAACAATGTATTTCAATAGTTTTTCCAGTAATGTCAAAATCTAGTGTTTTTTTAAATAGGTGGCATATGGTTAATTGTGTTCAATAATGATTTTATAAGTTAGTCAGCAGTGTCCTTGAAATTACAGTTAACAGAATTGTTTTTTTACCATTTCTACATCTAAGCAGATTTAAACCAACAGCAACTTGGTAAAACTCAACTGTTCATTTCTACAAATGAAGCTCCCCAAGGTATGACATGCCTTTTGCAGCCTAAGAAAGGATTTGAGATTTACACCGACTTTAGTATATTTTGCACATCTGGGAAGGAGGTAAAGTTAACTTTTCATAACATTTTGTTTGTTTCAGAGTTCTATTGATTACATTAGCAGTCATTCCAGGCTTATATATATGTTGTTAGGACTGGTAGAGAATATTCTCATAATGAATCCGATATCACTCATCAGTTTTTCAGACTAGCTTGTTCACATATAAGTTCAAGCAGTGTGAAGTCAATTCTGTTTAATTAAAGAACCCCATTATGCTCTAGTTCAGGGAAGGTTGCATGTAGTTTTGTATCTTCAGTTTTTTTAAAATCATATTCTTCTCGTTTTTTAGTTTGTGTCCGTTGTTTGTTTTATATATAATATGGTTATTTACTCTAAAGTTTTTAAATTACTTTCTTTGTGTATAGTTCTGGTTGATTCTCTAACACATTTAACACTGTTTTTCTTAATTGTCTCAGACATCTATCTGTCTATTATAAAAAGAAATCCTGTCCCCTGTCCTGATAGTCTACGATACGTGATCTTTCTCGGAAGATAATTTAAAGACCCGCGAGATGAAAGAGACCTGCCACGGTGCGTCTCACGGGAACATAGAACGAGAGTCTTGCAAGACACACCCTACTTACAAGCAATATCAGAAAAAACAAATCAGTAGTGTAAAGGCAGTCATGCAGCACACACAGCTCCAGGGCTCTCAGTGCATATAAAGTGTATAAGGTCAATACGGTAGAAATTAAATGAATAGGGTAGAAATGAAACGTCGACGATTAAACGAAGAAGAAAGAAAAGTGCTGAGAAAAGAGACTCAAATGCGTTGGACAGAAAAAAGAGCAAAAAAGAATTATCGAGATGCAAATTCAGAAAATAAGGAAAGTAATTATCAGCCCGGAACAAGTGGAATTGAAAAAAAGCACGTCCAATCCGGCTCTTAATTAAATGACAGTGAGTAAAATGACAAAGTAGAACTTCATAGAGATGTTTACAAACGTTGGCGCTAAACGTCATGCAGAGCAGGGTAGAGACTATGAAACCAGGGAAATTAGAAAGGCTCAAAAAAAAAAAAAAAAATGCCGCTATACACTAGGGGTGGGCGGTATGACCAAAATTCTGTATCACGGTATTTTTCTAAATTATCCCGGTTTCACGGTATTCGACGGTATTTTTTTCCCCATGCATGAGTGGATGTTAACCACATTTTCCACTGCAATTACTGGCTAAGAATAACCTATTCCACTGTCAAGAGTATTGTACATTGTACAAAAAAAAACATTTTAAAGTGCACAACAAGTATTAATACAGTTTTGCATTGCCCCATAAAGTGATAGTTTTCAAGGGGGTGGCACTAATGGAGAAGGTATCACATTGCATTACAGATGCAGTCAAAATATAGAACCTTTTTATTGAACAAATTTTGCAAAAACAAACTATAATTTTGACAACATATTTTCAACCATACAAAGAGGCATTTAGACTTAGTAAAATATCCAGAAGTGCTTGTCAAAAATTGTATTGCACCAAATATGTCTTAGAAAAGGAATAAATAGTAAATATTTTTTGTAAACCAACTGTATCTATCTATCTATCTATCTATCTACACTTTCTGTTAATGTTAACAATCTCTGTCCACTGACACGTTAAAGTGACTTTTTAAACAACTTTATCATCATTAAACTGCATAATATTTAAACTAATAAATAATAACAATAAAATAAATAATAGTATTATTACTGATAGTTGCACTATTACTTCAAGACTTCAAGACCAGGTGCATTACACAGTATTCACCAAATTAAAATAAAATAAAACAAGTGCAACTTGGTGATGACATCTTTACCAACTGAACCATCATTTAGGCAAACTGCATTAATATGGACCTTGCTTCAAGCTAAGCTATACTAGGAAGAAAAAAACAAACTATATGTCGAGAACAGAGTCAACATTTCCACTTTATTCTCACCGTTCATGTCGAGATTAAAGTCGCCATTTCCACTTTATTCTGGCCGTTTATGTTGAGATTAAAGGTGACATTTCCACTTTATTCTCATAGTTTACTTCATAATTAAAGTAGAATGTCGTAAACTTCTTCCTAAAATCAATGTTTAATCAATTACTTAATTTACCCCGTCATAAATTAATGCAGCACATTAAATGCTTTGTGTTACGTTCCCCGACCCAGTGGTTAATCACTACGCTTCTTAAGTGATCACCATACAGAATCCATTCACTTCATGATATTCCTGCTTTCTGAAAATTTAGAATGCTAAGATAAATATTTGATATCATTTTCATGATGAAATGCATTAAAGCAGGTATTACACATGCACGGTAGTGAGGCGGTAGTGCTGCTCCCTCGCAGGTCCACAGGTGTATGTTCAGTGTAGAGAACTTTATGGCAGGTGTGACGAGGCTCCAAAAAACTGGATGTATGAATGGCTATCGCACAGGTTTAACTTAAATATTGTGTAAATGTTGGGTTTGTGATCTGCTGGTCGGAGACACGAACACAGAATTCAATGCATGTTCTTCTGAGCGGGCTATCTTTATTGCATGCATGCTGTCTCTATCTGACGTAGGCTACCAAAACCCCAGTTCCTATCCTTCCTTTTTCTTTCACCACATAACCAATCACCACACGATAAACCTCTTTGTGAAATTAAAACTAGTTATAAACTTAGCCCACGGAGTGTTCAGAACTTTAAAAATATCTTCGTTATACATGTTTAATTATGCCATCCATTCAGAGTTGCGCCCATCTCTGAACGAATCACTTAACACAAAGCATTTAATGTGCTATATAACTTATGACGGGGTTTGAGAAAATCTAGTAAATTAAAGTAGAACATTGTAAACTAAACTTCATCATAAAATTAATATTTAATGACAGATTACGAGAATAAAGTCAAAAGAATATATTCTCGTCATAAGCATCAAGATTAAAGTGGAAATGTCAAGAATAAAGTCAAAATGTCGTCACATCATTACACAGTACCCAGGTACATTACACTGTATTGTAAACAAATAAAACAAGTACAACTTCGCTTGCAGTATTATCCAGTAGTATAGAAATAGTATTTACACATCTGACCTTTTAAAACTAAAGCATCTCCAGGCGACAGACGTGACTGCTTTTTTTCGGCTCTCTGTCCATTTTCACCGCGCGGCATACCTATGCTACCGCCCACTATTTGGTGGTGTAGCAGTGAAAAAGAGCCCTAGTGCAACAAATCTGTGTTTAGCAGTGTGGCAGTGAAAAAGGTCCCCACTTGAACAGTTTCCTGCTGTGCCACGTTCCGAACGTCATTTAGGCAATTTAAACCGGTGTTGCGGTATAAGAAAAATCCATATCATAAAAAACGGTTTTCGGTATGAACCGGTATACCGCCCAGCACTACTATACACATGTGGAGAAAGTTAAAGGATATGAAAGTAGGAAAATTAGAAAATATAAAAAAGTAAAGATTGCAGTAGCGCAAACAAACAAACTGCCTAATTTAACTATGCACCAGTCTAACTTTGGTTTTGCACAATAATTACTACACTATTGCACCTTAACACTTAATTCTACTTTATTCACATAATTTTACTTATTTATTATGTTCTACTATACTGTTATCTTTCGATCTATGACTTTTTGTTAATCTAACTGATATTCTTCTAACTTTGCACAGTTTTTGATAAGTGGATCAGGATGCATTTCACTGCGTGTTGTCCTGTATAACTATGCATGTGACAAATAAAGAATCTTGAGAATTTCAAAAACGGAGTTTACCACACATGCATTTATTGGTTACTTTGTTAATGTATATATATTTATCTGTCTGCTTATTTAAAAACCTAAATTTACCCCAGGTGTCAAAAATGTTCTGTCTAGCCCTTGTACAAAAACCTAGACAAAAGGTGGGGTATCACCTTGGTAAACCCATGTAGTTTTGGAACTGTGAGAGGAAAATAGCACGACTTTACAGACAGGAGTCCAGTGCAGAACTCTACTTACTTTTTTACTTTGTAAAAAAAAATTATTAAATGCTGATGACGTAGATCGTTTTGTCTATGCTGAAATTCCAAACAGAGAAACTTATCCTGACCTCATTAAAAAGATTCAGCATAGTGGGACTCGCAAGATTACAAATAGTTTTTACAGAAGTTCTGAAATAAAAGTGAAGCTAATGAAATAGCAACAATTCAAAGAAAAAACAATCTTAAAAGTGTGTATCCGGAAAACCAAATACGGGGGTTGGCGAGCGAAGTGAGCAAGGGGCAAAGCCCCCTAGTTTAATTAATAATGAAACCCCAATAACATGCCAACTATGATCGGCCTTTCTAGTCCTACACCATTTTCACTTGTGACTGATTGTAATAAAGTGTAGTTTGAACAACACAAAATACAATTGGAGGTTTTCAGAAATATAAAATGCATAATGGCAGTCATTTCTGATATGGCAGAAGAAAAGATAAAACCATCTAATTATATTACATACTTGAATCCTTAATTTAGGCACAAAGTAAGAAAAAAGTGCAACTCTTGGCATACTTAGACTATGACTAACAGCCCCCGATCTAGATGGTATATAAAATAATAACAGGATATGGTAATTTCTTTTTTGAGTCTGACACAAAAGCACATTGCACTAGCAGTGCCCTTTCAGATGCAGAGCGCAGAAGCACAATTTTAAATTTGATTTTTGTAATTTTTTAATTTCATGGAGGAATCCTAATTTCATGTAGCTTTCACACATTTAAAGAGGAAGACTACATTGACAAGTTTGCACTTGAAATTGAGTCTTATTAAAATTTCAAAGACAGTCCTGAGATGATGTCTTTATCTTTATAAGATACATCAGCTATGTTTCAAATAACTTCAGTCTGAAGCAAAAAAGCTGGAAATTTCTGCTTCCCTCTGTACTGTATAGAAGTAACAGCAGCTGCAGTAAATGTGAGAAAAAAGATCTGTGGGTGAACAGTTTTTGAGGTTTGCAAGATTATACTTTGCACTGAATTTGTGTTGAACCTGCATCTGTTATCAGTTACACAAATTTAACAAAGTACAGCTGTGCAGTGAGCATCATGACTATACTGACTAAGTATAGTTTGTGCAGTTTCTAGTTATTGTTCTTGCGACAGATGTTGTAATTTTAATTCAGGTACATAGAATATCAATACAAAAGTATTTCTGTGTCCATAAATGGTGTAGAAAATGATATTTTAAGTGCATGATTTATGAGTGCATGATTTATGAGTGCATGGTCTTCCTCAGTTGTATAATTTTTGGTTTACAGTAATCCGTCCTCCATCGCGGGGGTTGCGTTCCAGAGCCACCCGCGAAATAAGAAAATCAGCGAAGTAGAAACCATATGTTTATATGGTTATTTTTATATTGTCATGCTTGGGTCACAGATTTGTGCAGAAACACAGGAGGTTGTAGAGAGACAGGAACGTTATTCAAACACTGCAAACAAACATTTGTCTCTTTTTCAAAAGTTTAAACTGTGCTCCATGACAAGACAGAGATGACAGTTCTGTCTCACAATTAAAAGAATGCAAACATATCTTCCTTTTCAAAGGAGTGCGTGTCAGGAGAGAGAGAGAGAGAGAGAGAACAAAGCAAGCAGTCAAAAATCAATAGGGCTGTTTGGCTTTTAAGTATGCGAAGCACCGCCGGTACAAAGCTGTTGAAGGCGGCAGCTCACACCCCCTCCGTCAGGAGCAGGGAGAGAGAGAGAGAGAGAGAGACAGAGAAAAACAAACTGAAAAATCAATAGGTGCCGTTTGAGCTTTTAAGTATGTGAAGCACCGTGCAGCATGTCCCTTCACGAAGCAGCTGCACACAGAAGGTAGCAACGTGAAGATAATCTTTCAGCATTTTTAGACGAGCGTCCGTATCGTCTAGGTGTGCGAACAGCCCCCCTGCTCACACCCCCTACGTCAGGATCAGAGAAAGTCAGCGCAAGAGAGACAGAGAAAAGTAAGCTGGGTAGCTTCTGAGCCATCTGTCAATAGCGTCCCTTGTATGAAATCAACTGGGCAAACCAACTGAGGAAGCATGTACCAGAAATTAAAAGACCCATTGTCCTCAGAAATCCGCAAACCAGCAAGAAATCTGCGATATATATTTAAATATGCTTACATATAAAATCCGCGATAGAGTGAAGCCGCAAAAGGCGAAGAGCGATATAGCGAGGGATCACTGTATTACAAGTTTTTGTTTGGCCATAATTTAACTATGACCAAGCCTTATAAAAACAATTTGCAGTGCCATTCTTCCCTATGCAGTATCTGCAGCATCATCATTGTATCTTTTCACTTTACACTTTCTGTCTGTGCTAACAAGAAAATGATTTCTTCCCTGTTTTGTCAGTATTCCTGCATTTAAACTACATCATGTTGAAGGTGGGTATCTGTTATGACATTTCAGCAATAATAATATTTCACAGGGTAACTGAACTTTTCGATTTCTGGTACTAAACAATTCATATCTGCTGTCATTTAGAATTGGTGTGAATAGTATATATTTGATTTTTTTGTATCCTTTTTACCTCTTTTATACACTTTGAAATTCTCACAGGATCTCTCATATAAATACAGTTATCAAGTTGGAAATAATTCTAAGACCATTTTATATCAAGGAAGAGATATCCAGTACTATTTTAACCTTCCTGCTGGGGACCCATCTGATAATTATAAAGGTATATAATAACAAAATAACATACTGTTTTTTCGATGTTAAAGTAGTTCAAATTCAAATTATTTTTTATGTGAAAACACAAGTGGTAAAAATCTAAACAATTATAATTAACTTTAGGGTTATATGATATTAGGAATTCAATATTGTTTAATATGGTAATTTCGATAATAAAAAGTAATATTCATTTTTAGACACACCATTATAGTTCATTCCATGCTATAGGAAAATAAGACAATAGCTTCTACATAAATAATAGCAAAACTTGTGAATTGGTCCAAAATATTTTTGATATGTCTGAGCTTTATTTAAAAGCATCAGAGAACATGATTATCATTCTAGTCATTTTGGTGGAGCACATACATAGTGATAATTTAAGTGGTATTGAGGCAAACTGATGTATTTGCTAACCAAATTACCACCAAATTCCTGAAGTCTGGCTCCAGGAGTAGGTCCTGGTATCTTCATTTCAGAGACGTTTTCATTAGATTTACTTTAAACAAGAATTCAAGTCTCATTTTAAATGCTCTTTTTTGGTAAAAACTGATACCAGTATTCAGGATGTAACCCTTTCCAGAAGCACAAAACTCGCAATATTAATAGATCGGAGGATCTGCCTTGCCAAGACCAAGACTTAGTAGGTTGTCTTAACCATTTATTGTAAATGTATAAATTTTCCAAACCTAATATTTTAATCAGTGTGGCATAAATAGCAATGCAATGTTGCTCCATATTTTGAAAATAGGGCATCCCTACATGTACAGTGATATCTTCTTCTTTCGGCTGCTCTCGTTAGGGGTTGCCACAGCGGATCATCTTCTTCCATATCTTTCTGTCCTCTGCATCTTGTTCTGTTACACCCATCACCTTCATATCCTTTCTCACCTCATCCATAAACCTCCTCTTAGGCCTTCCTTTTTTTCTCTTGCCTGTCTTCTCTATCCTTAGCATCCTTCTTCCAATATACTCGGCATCTCTCCTCTGCACATGTCCAAACCAACGCAATCTCGCCTCTCTGACTTTGTCTCCCAACCATCCATCTTGAGCTGACCCTCTAATGTACTCATTTCTAATCCTATCCATCCTTGTCACACCCAATGCAAATCTTAGCATCTTAACTCTGCTACCTCAAGCTCTGTCTCCTGCTTACTGGTCAGTGTCACCGTCTCCAACCCATATAACATAGCTGGTCTCATTACCGTGCTGTAGACCTTCCCTTTCACTCTTGCTGATATCCGTCTGTCACAAATCACTCCTAAAACTCTTCTCCACCCATTCCACCCTGCCTGCACTCTCTTTTTCAGCTCTCTTCCACAATCCCCATTACACTATACTGTTGTTCCCAAGTATTTAAACTCATCCACCTTCGCCAACTCTCTACTCCTTGCATCCTCACCATTCTACTGACCTCCCTCTCATTTACACACATGTATTCTGCCTTGTTCCTACTGACCTTCATTTCTCTCCTCTCTAGAGCATATCTCCACCTCTCCAGGGTCTCCTCAACCTGCTCCCTACTATCGCTACAGATCACAATGTCATCAGCAAACATTATAGTCCATAGGAACACCTGTCTAATCTCGTCTGTCTACCTGTCCATCACCATTGCAAATAAGAAAGGGCTCAGAGCTGATCCCAGATGTAATCCCACCTCCACCTGGAATGCATCCGTCACTCCTACCGCGGACCTCGCCACGGTTACACTTCCCTCGTACATATCCTGAACAACTCTTACATACTTCTCTGCCACTCCCAACTTCCTCATACAATAACACAACTCCTCTCGAGGCACCCTGTCATATGCTTTCTCCTGGTCCACAAAGACGCAATGCAACTCCTTCTGACCTTCTCTATACTTCTCCATCAACACCCTCAGAGCAAACATCACATCTGTGGTGCTCTTTCTTTGCATGAAACCATACTGCTGCTCACTAATCATCACCTCACTTCTTAACCTAGCTTCCACTACTCTTTCCCATAACTTCATGCTGTGGCTCATCAATTTTATCCCCCTGTAGTTACTACAGTCGTGCATATCCCCCTTATTCTTAAATATCGGCACCACTACACTTCTTCTCCACTCCTCAGACATCCTCTCACTTTCCAAGATTCCATTAAACAATCTGGTTAAAAACTCCACTGCCATCTCTCCTAAACACCTCCATGCTTCCACAGGTATGTCCTCTAGACCAACGGCCTTTCCATTTTTCATCCTTTTCATAGCTGTCCTTTCTTCCTCCTTGCTAATCCGTTGCACTTCCTGATTCACTATCTCCACATCATCCAACCTCTTCTCTCTCTCTCGTTCTCTTCATTCATCAGCCTCTCAAAGTATTCTTTCCATCTGCCCAACACACTCTCCTCACTTGTATGTTTCCATCTTTATCCTTTATTGCCCTAACGTGCTGCACATCTTTCCCAGTTCAGTTCCTCTGTCGAGCCAATCGGTACAGGTCCTTTTCTCCCTCCTTAGTGTCCAACCTCTCATACAACTCATCATACATTCATACATCATACAGTGATATCTTCTATGATCTTCAATTAGTCCTGGAAATGTACTGAACACATCAAAACAGGCTGTGTGATATAGCGTATCATCCATACTGTATATCACAGCTGACTCAACATCATTTTACAGGTAAGCATTTTCTCGACATTACATATTATACCCTACAAATTTAGATTTTCAACACCATTCATTTTATGGTAGCAATACAGGTTTTCATTGTCAGCTTTTGTATGAAATTTTTTATATACTTGTAGCGCTAGATTGTGCATGTACATTATGCTAAATGTTATATATATTTTCCCCATTTTTCCCTACATAATAGCATTTTTCAGACAGAAAGCAACAGTTAATATCTCAAAAATGTTTTAAGAAATAATATGCATAACAAATTAGGTTAATTTTATTCAATTTTTTTTTGTAGCCTAAAAGGATGGGACTTAACTGGCTTAATTTGGGCACCTATCTGACAATGACTACTTTAAATATCATCACTGTAACCATCTGAAACATTAGAATATACACCTGCTCAGAAAAGAATGTTACAGTACTAGAGAAGTGTAACACTATTTTCAAACCTATAGTGTATCTCTAACACTAATTTCAATAAATCTAGCTAATATGGTTAGATTAAAGCAGTCAGTTGAAAGAAAAGATAAACCACCAATATATTAATATCTTCAATACATAGACCTTTACCGATACCAGAATCACACTTCAACAATATTCACTAGGTCAGTGCCCTCCCTCTTGTAGCAGAAGTCAATCTCCGTTCGTTTCTTCCTTCCTATGTGTTTCAGAACTGGCTGGTTCATTTATCAAGGATTAATCTCACATGAGTGATGATGCATTTATGTCTTAAGGACATATTAGAAAAACATTACCAAAACATAACAATCTTTGTACATCATCATTCCTTACATACACACAATTAAAACACATCTGACACTGAGCCATGCAGAAAAAATTAACCAAAAGTTGTTATAAAGTTGAACATAATATGAATAATGAAAATAGTCCAAAATCTAATATTCACACAGATATCTACAAATCAACAGGTTTCAAATTTAAATTTCACTGGTAATGATACCAGTCAAGTAGTTAACCATTAAAGTAAAAATTAAAATTATATTTATATTCACACACTTGTTGTTAAAGCAAAGGGTCAAGATACTTACATAAATGAAAGATTTCAGTTTTTAATTCTTAATAATTTTGCAAACATTTCTTAAAAAATGTTTTCACTTTCTCATTATTTGAATTTTTCCATTTAAAATTTAATCTGTAACACAATAAAGTCTGCAGAAATTGAAGGGGTCTGAATACTTTCTGAATCCACTGCTTTGGTCACTGATGCATTGTTGCCAAAGTTATTTCTGCTGATTTTCTGGATTTTGATTTACACGCTAACTCACTTTTCTAGAGGTTTAAATAGCAGTTGAAGTTCCTTTGGTAATATATCCAATTGTTTACCTCTCAAATTCTGCTCATTTACGCTCATTTATGTTTTTTGGAGAATCATTAGTGCCCTGTCTGACTTGTTTTTAATATTTTTATTAAGTCAATGCACAAGGGTAAAAATCTAAATCTATTTAAGGCTATTGTATGCGTCACAATAGGGGACAAATATATTTTGCATGAGGGAATTATTGTGGATATTTATTATTAACACTTGTCTTATGTTTTGATAGATTACATTAAGATACTTTCTGCTGCTTTCTTTTTACAGTAACTATTTACATAGAAATCAGCAATAGATTTGGTTCAACAACAAGTCCTTGTCCAGCAGTTGTGACTGTCCTTCCCAGTTTTCTGAGAAATGAGACTTCAAGCTACAACCCAGATGCTGAACTGTAAGAATTAAGTTCTGAATATTTCTACTGAATATTTCCAACATGATTGCATTCAGTTTTAAAATGGTCTGTGAATTTAACACTAGAATTACCAGAGCCAACAAAAAAACTCGTAAATCCGGACCACCTTAAATCCCTTTGCACCTCTCAGTCATCGTCTTTTGTCTTCTAAATGTGGTGATAAGCCCAAGCAGCCTGCTATACCATCCCCCCCACTGCCTCAGAACAGGTAAGAAGTTCTCCCAGTTCCTGCCTTGATTGATTATCTGGGATTGAGCTACCCAGAATTGTAAGGGGAAATAATTTGACGTGTGTTTTGTGTCTACAACAATCTATGTAAACACATCCATAAAACAGAAATGTTTTCATGTTTTAGTAATAATTGACAAAATGTAGATATGGACTGTATAATGTGTGAATGCTGATGGCCAAATATCAAATAAACACTTTCACAAAAGGTGCAAGTACAATACGACAGCTTCCATGGTGCAACGGTTAGATCTACCGACTTATAATCCAGAGGTCGTGATTTCAAAACCATCTCCTCCACAAATTTACAGTTTTGAGTAGTGAGCTACTCTTACTGTTACTTTTATACAATAAAAACATACATTTGATTTGTGTCTGTAACAGCTGGTGTAAATTTATAGCACTTGTAAAAGTTAGTGTTTTTTTTTTCACTTTTATTCTCTCAGTCACGATACTATAACACGCTTGACTTGGCTCACCTTGCAGAGGAGATTAGTCATCGCTTCTTACAAGAAAAGGCAATGGATAAACCAAGAGAGGATGCAACATCAACAAGCTTCTGTTCCAATACCGCTGCTTCCCCAGCCCCTTCAGTGTAATAGTAACCACAGCACAGAGAGAAGTGTGTACATTGCAACAGGCACATATGTCGTAAATGTAGAAAGGACAGACAGTCCTTAGGTGTGTGGGAACTGTTAACATTTGAATGTGATGATTGCATATAGCACGGAACTGACCTCTTTGTACTGTTCTTTCCTCTGCATGTCCTGGAGTACAAAAGAAACAGTACCGTGCACCAAAATGTGTAGACTGCATAGGCAAGATCAAAAAAACAAAAAAAACCCAACTGTAGTCACTGATTACAAGCACAAGAAGACATGCAAATGAATATGAATAATATGAGTAATGTTGCATTAGTGCCACAGTGTTTTCCGAAATGTACTATACAGGTCATAAAATGAATTATTTTAAATATCATATATACCTATGTCTCTGTTTTTTTGTCAGTGTGGCTTTGACATCATGGACCATAAGGCGCATACTAATTCAGCGTGAGCAGGAACACTCGATAAAACTGAAAAAAAAAAATTTTCAAGTGACGGTAAGATACGAAGTAGGCAGATTCACCAGCGTTTGTGTGTCAGCTTTTATCCCTCGAGATCAGAATTTCCAGTTCCATTGTCTCAAAACACCAGTCACATCTACAGTTATTCCCAGTTTCAGATAAAAAGTAACCGCGTCAGATCTTGGGCAGTGGGTGGTTGTTGTAACTTTTACAAGTGCTATAAATTTACATCGGCTGTTACAGACACAAATCAAATGTATGTTTTTATTGTATAATATTAACAATAAGAGTAGCTCACTACTCAAAACGGTACATTTCCGGTGGAGATGGCTTTGAACTCATGATCTCTGGATTGATTATAAGTCAGCAGATCTAACCGCTGCACCATGGAAGCTGTCATATTGTACTTGAACCTTTTTTGAAATGTTTATTTGATATTTCACCATCAGCCTTCACACATTATACAGTTCATGTCTACATTTTGTCATTTATTACTAAAACATGAAAAACGTTTGTTTTAACGATGTGTTTACATAGATTGTTGTAGACACAAAACACACATCAAATTATTTCTCCTTACAATTTTGGCTAGCTCACTCCCAGATAATCAATCAAGGCAGGAACTGGGAGAACTTCTTGCCCGTTCTGAGGCGGTGGGGGGGTGGTATAGCAGGCTGCTTGGGCTTATTGAGACATTTACAAGACAAAAGAGGCTGACGGAGAGGTGCAAAGGGATTTGATGTGGGCTGGATTTACGAGTTTTTTCATTGGCTTTGGTAATTCTAGTATTAAACATATTAGTTAATGGATGTGGAAAAATAGAACATTTAACCTGCACCTCTTTTGCCTGTTTTATGTGAATGCACTATTTTTCTTTGAATTGCTTTCACTGTATTTCTTCATATGCCCTTCTTTTAAAATATCTGCATAGTAAATAAGAAGGTCTTATTAAGCTAAGCTGAGTTAATTTAATGATGATCATATGGGGTGCTTAAATAGCAATATAATAGGAAATTTCACTGATGTTATGAATTGTTTTGTTTTTTCATGGACAGCTTGCATGAGTTTTCTTGTTGCACTCTGACATGCATTCACCTCTACATAGCATAATCATAGTCTTAAATCTTCATTAGTTCTAAATTATCTTACAGTAGGCTGATACAATAAGAAGGTCTGTACTATGGATCTTCTATTAGTCCATACTTCTTTGATCTGGTTATTGATATGTTGAGTCATGAAATAAATGACCAATCCCTCTGGTGCATGCTTTTTGCTGATGACATTGTGTTGTGTAGCCCCAAAAAAAAGAGGAATTGGATGGGAATTTGGAAGAATGGAGAAGTGCTTTGAAAGATAGCAAATTGAAGATAAGAAGGAAGAAGATTGAATATACGAGGTTTAATGATGATCAGGATTCAGAAGTTAGCCTGTAGGGAGAGCACTTGGAAAGAGTGGACAAATTTAAATATCTAGGGTCAGTGGTATCCCAAGAAGGAAAATTGGATGCATAGATAACCCATAGAGTGCAGTGTGAATGGAACAATTGGAAGAAGGAACAAGGAGTATTTTGTGATTGAATAATTAGGGTGACAGTTAAAGGTAAGATTTTTAAGACCGTGGTAAGACCAGCAATGATGTATAGAGCAGTAAAGTGAGCACCAGAGAGGATGTGGCAGACATGAGGATATTAAGATGGATGTGTGGAGTTACAAAAAAAGGACAGGATAAGAAATGAGACAATCAAAGGTACAACAAAAGTGGGAGAGATCTCAAACTATAGGAAAGCAGATTGAAGTGGTATGAACATGTGATGAGGAGAGAAAATGAATATGTACATAAAAGTGTAATGGGACTTGAAGTACAGGTGAGGAGAAAGCGAGAGAGACCAAGGTGGTGTGAATGAATAAAGTAAAGGAAGATTTGAAGTAAAAGTGTCTGACTGGTGAGCAGGTACAGGACCAAGATGTTGGGAGAAGGTTAATGAAGCACATCAACCCCACTTAGAAATTGGAATAGATTAAGAGGAAGAAGAAGAATGCTGATACAGTAAATCATGAAACATTATGTTAAGGGTTTATAACACTTTCCAGATTGATGGTTTACTTTATTTGTCTCGGGTCTCTTTATCCATTATGATTATGATTGTTTTATGCTACACTGTACGGGTAAGACTAAATTCAAATGTCCTTTTTCTATATCTGAAATCTCAGGGTTATTTCTGGTGATTGGTTCTTTGACTAGTTACCCTTTTCCCAGTTATTTTCCTTGTTAAGTAAGCTAATTAATCTCATGGATCAATTACTTTTGCACATCAGTTAATTTATCTGTTTTTCTGTTGCATCAGTTCCCCTAAACCAGGGATGTCAAACTCAATCACAGAAGGGTCCGAAATCTAAAACCCAGTCTAAGTCGCGGGCCGAACTGTTTACTGAACAGTCATAAATTGACAATGTTAACCAGAAATATGAATTTCAAATGAGCGCAACAATCTTTTTCCTTAACAGGGCTGTCAAACCAACTCAAGCAAAACAGTAATATTGGCACATACATAAAATGGTCATTGTTTTGTTTTCTAGCTAGATGTCTGACACCGTTTTCCCCGGGTCAATGAGTCAATGTCTGGTTTTATTTCTTGTGCTGTAGCAACCCGCAAAACAGTGTGGAGGTGGTCATCGGTGATGCGTGACCTGTGCTTGTTTTTGTTCAGATTCATTATTGAAAACATCTGTTCACAAAAGATAGGTGCTCCCGAACATGGACAGAACATGGGCAGCACGAAGTTGGAGCTGTGGCATTGAGTCGGTGCAGTAGAGGGTAGAAGTTCTCAATTGCAACATCCTGAAACTTTGATTTCAGGCCACTGTCAGTCTGAAGCTCAATTATCTCCATCTGAAGGTGATGGGGTACATTGTTGACATCAACTGTAAAAGGATTGGCAAAGATGTCAAAGCCTGAGTGCTGTGTTCTGAAGTCAGTGAAGCACCGCTGAAATTCAGTTATTAACCGGCTAACTTTGGTAGCCAGCCGACTACAAGGAAAAGCACCAGAAATAGTGGCTGAGATACTCTGACAAACAGGAAAGTGGGCAAGATTCTCCTGTTCCAGTTGGGACTTCCATAGTTGAAGTTTATGCTGGAATGCTGTGATCATGTCAGACATCATCGTGATGACTTGTTTGCGTCCCTGCAGCTTCTGATTCAGTTGGGCGAGATGCTCGCATATGTCACACATCATAGCAAAATCACATTGCCAGGCGGGATCCGACAGTTCAGGCAAGGGCTTTCCTTTACTTTCCATGAAAAGAGCGATTTGTTCTCTGAGCTCAAAAAATCTTTTGAGGACTGCGCTCCTGCACGGCCATCTTACTTCTGTGTGGTATGGCACGTCTCCATGCTCTGCACCCACCTCCTGTAAGAACTGCTGGAACTGGTGATGATTCAGGCCATGTGCCCGTATAAAGTTAGCTGTTTTAATGACTGTGGTCATTATCTCATTCATTTCCAGAACTTTTCCACACATAACCTCTTGGTGAATAATACAATGATAAGTAATTAGAGGTGTGTGGCAGTGACTTTTTTGCATTCTTTCCTTCATTAGTCCAACCAAGCCTTTCTTTTCTCCACACATTGCAGGTGTGCCATCAGTAGTTACCCTGGGAAAAGTTGGTGGGGCTAATTTATAATTAATTATGGATTTCTCCACAGCCTCAAATATATCTCTACCAGTCGTCATCCCATGCATGGCAGCTACATCCAGAAGTTCCTCAGTGACAGAGAGGTCGGTCTTCGTGGCACATATAAAGATGGACAGCTGCGCTGTATCAGTGTTGTCTGTGCTTTCATCGACAGCAAGTGAAAAAGCGAAATAATTGCATGCCTGTTTGGCCAGCTGTGTTAACAGATTTTCTGAGAGTTCCCGAACTCTGTCTGCAATGGTGTTTCTTGACAAACTGACATATTGAAAACTCTGTATCTGGTCTGGGCATACCTGCACACACACTTTTAGCATGCATTGCTTCAAAAAGGCACCCTCTGAAAAACACCTTGAAGTACAGGCAATTTCTTCAGCCACAATAAAGCTTGCTTTCACTGCAGCATTTTTCGCAGTAGCCTTTGTAAACATTTGCTGCTGCAATTGCAGTTTGCCTTTTAGTTCTTGCACAATTTTATGCTTTTTTGCCAAGGTATATTTGCCATACTTAACACCATGTTTGGTGTCAAAATGACGACGTACATTGTACTCTTTCATCACCGACACTGCCTCATAACACAATATACACACTGGTTTGCCCTCTCTAAGCACAAACATGTATTCACTTTCCCTTTTGTCATTAAATTGTCTGCCTTCAGTGTCATCTTTTTTTGGACATTTTGGGATCAATATCGCCACTAATAAGATGTAGTTTATTGCCAATCTTCGCTAGAAGGGAAAAGTAGAAAACTGCACTGGGATAGCTTGATTTGGCAGATGGAGTGAAGAAGGCGGAGTAATAAAGGTTCACACAATGCCTGTTAATGCCAGGCAGGGTAATACAGATGGCAGATTCTGCTGTTAACACCTGGCAGAGTAAAAAAAAGATTCACACAATGCCCGTGAATGCCTGGCAGTGTACAGATGGCAGATTCTGCTACTAATAATCAATGCCTGCAGTGTAGGTTCAGCAACTAGCAGCTTCTGCTGCTAATCTTATGCCTGCAATGTATGATAATTTAATGCCTGCAGTATGATCAGCAATGGAGATCAATAGAGATCAACAGACAATGGCAGCTTTTGCTCACAGATCTGCGCTACAAATGCACAAACAATTGGCAGCTTCTGCTGCTAATTTAATGCCTGCAGTGTGTGTGTGCTGTGAGACAAATGGCAGCTTCTGCTCAGACCTGGAGTAGTTCACGCTCGCATTATGGCCCACCTCCTACCACGCTCACAGGCCAGCCTCCTACCACGCTTACAGGCCTGCTTCCTACCTGACTTAAGCTGCAGGAGACGCTGGCGTGCATACGTGCCGACGTCTCCATGGAAACAATACAGCACTGCGCTTCTGGCATTGTTGAAGCTACACAGCGTTTGCTGGAGTAGCGATGCGCCCTCTTTTGATGAAAATAGAAACAGCATGATTTTTTTTGCCCACATTACAGCATGATTCCTGCGGGCCACATTGCAAGATCAGGCGGGCCGGATTTGGCCCGCCGGCCTTGTGTTTGACCCATGTGCCCTAAACAGTATGCAGAATCTATGCGCATTTATCCATTGTTTTACAATGTTATCCATCGCTCGTAGCATAATGGTCAAAAAGTATGGGGAGAATGAAGGACTAATCTAGATTGGGTTTTACCTATTCATGTGCTCTAGAGAACTCTCTGAAGCTTATACCAAAGTTTATTATTTCTATTTTATTCAACTATGTAAGGTAACTGTCAAATTTCATATGGGTTCCTAGTAAACCTGTTTTATTCAAGAAAACACTTAAAGCTGGATTTATAGCTTAAAAATTCTAATTTATTTTTATATAATCCCCTGAAATCATCTGGGGAGTAAATTCCTTGAACTTTGTTGATTAAATCTATAAATGGCAGACCACTTTATTTCCTTTCTATGGCTTGCCAAGCAAATCATTGACTTTGGCCGCCTTTAAGTGTTGTCATTGTTGATGTGTTTGCAGCCCAGTAGCAGTATAGATTGCTGGGTTCCACAATGCCACTTACTACCAAACGGAGCTCTTAAGAAGTCTTTTTAATGTGTAATTGCTTTGATTTCCACATAATAAATATTTAACATATACAGGGACGGTCTGAAAAATATTTGAACCCAGGACAGGTTCTGTGAGGTAGCACCATATGCAACTGCAACATTCTGCCACTGTGACCTTTAAAACCAAGATGTACTTCATTTCCTTTCACTCCTATAAAGTATATTGTCACAGGAGGCTGGGGTCCAGACCCAGCCGGGATGCCTGGAAGGACGGGGAGGCAGTCAGTACGTCCCCCAGGCCGCGAGGGGGCAACCGCCTTGGATAAGCAGGGGACCACGGGGATGGAACAAGGAGGCACAAACACGTGAGGGCCTGAAGAGGGCATTGGGAGATGCTCGTGTTGGGAGTGATTGGTGCGGGAGCACTGTGTGCTGCGAGGACTTTATTAATTTAAATGTGTGTTTTGTAAACTGATTTAATCAGTTTAAAGACTAAATGTGATTTTTTTTTTCTTTTTTCTATTCTAGGTATAATTCAGTCATGAGGAATCTATCATCCCATTTGCTAATACAAAATGATGTAGAAACGAGAAACTATATAATTCTTTTAACAAATGTTCTTAATCGCTTGAGTCAGGATCAAAGGGGAGATAGAGATCTACAAATTCAAGTACAAAAGGCCTTAATTTCTTCAGTTTGTGGACTAAATGTGAATTCTCAGGTATATATACTATATTTTTTTCATTGGTGAATCCTTACAAAACTGGTTGTAAATTTGGTTTTGATTACTTATTTTCATTTTTAATAAATTGCATATCATTTTAGAGTGCCTTTCTAATCCTTAATGCTCAGTGTTGGAGTTAGATTAAACTCATCAATGGTTGAGCAGTAATGTTCTGTTTTTTTCTTCAGTCCTACAGACCAGAGGTAATTTTCATCAGCAGCCACCATTTGCTTTATTTTTCCTTGATTATTCATAATTAGAGGTCTGCACAGTACTGATTTTTCTAGTCTTGCTCCCATCCATTCCCGCCAAAGTTTCATCCCGCGCCAGGCCATTCACAGCAAAATTCCATCCACTCCTGCCCACTTTCTCCTGCACCTGCCTGTTACATTCTGCTCCCTACTGCATCCACACTTTCCCCTTTTAAAGGCACTTGAATTAGGCACTAAGCATAAGTGAGGTCTACAGATTCTGTAAGGCAAAAAAAGAAATCACGCAGATGTGAGAAAATATGATTATGATTTTTTTTTTTTCTTTTTCACATTACAATCTGAGTTGATCTGTTCATATTGTTTTCAAAAAAGCAATAAATTGATAGAATAGATAAAGAGTGACCAGTTGTTCTCTCTTTTTTCTGAAAATGTTCTCTTTTTCAGACTTAAGATAGTTATATGGTTGATATTTTTTAAAATCCCAAATTGTCTGGAATTTTGTCATGATTGTTACTTAGACCTTGTAAATAAACAGCAGACCAATATATTTTATACAATTATTGCGTGTGGTGTAGATTTGTTAAAAGAAAAGCTTGCAAAGCAGTTTGACTCCACTATTTGACAGATAAGAGGACTGGGCACAGCCAATTTACTAATCGGCAACAACAACAACTAATCAAAAAACAATATTGTAAATGTACAAACAACTAAAGTAATAATAATAATGGTAATACCCATGTTTTCAACTAGGATATAACTAGTAGGAAACCAAATGTGCGTTCAGGAGAGTTGGCATGTGTGACTTAACGTTCACATTTGCACTGATGAGCAAAAACTGTCTTTGAAGGAAGAAGGATCATCAGCAGTTGAGACTGACTACTTGGTGAGACTTCATTATATTTCAAAAAACTTCCCGAAAAACAGGTCATTTTTAAAAATAATTTCAGTCATTTATTTTCTAACCAATGTTGTCCTGAACAATGTCGCAGTGGGTGCTAGAGTCTACTCCAGCCAGCACAGGGCACAAGACAGGAAAAAACACTGGATCGGGTGCCAGTTCATCACAGGGTTAAAACCAATAGGAACTTCTCTAATTTTAAAGTAGTATAGTTTTTTTTTTCCTTTTTTGTTTTTATACAAAGTAAATACCAACCTGCATGCAATGGAAAACACCAGATTTACTACGGCTGAAAAACGTATGCATGTCACACTCGTAGTTCAAGACCATGGTTGTGCGTTTTTTTTTTTTCCCCGGCTTTGGTGAAATCGGTGTTTTCTACTGCATGCTTTGCCATTTTGTTTCTGGGTTGTGCTGGAAATGCCATGTTTGGTCACCTGTAATTAGTGGCGTAGCTAGGGGCGGTCCGCCCCGGGTGGCATTATTGGCCAAAAGGCTCAGAACACTTCACGTGTAAGCAGCAGGGTTCGGAAAAATATTACTCATGAATGAAAAAAAGTCAAATTCTCTGATTTTCATTTTTTTTTTTTGATTTTATTAAAATCAAATAACGTTCCATACAAATAACTCAAGTTTTACAAAAAAAACAAAAATGTTTGAAACAAATCATCCCCCACCCCTGAGAAAGAGAGCTAGGCCAGCAGAGTAAAACTTTAAAAATAAGTAAATAGATAAATTAATAAATAAATACAGATAAATGGAGTAAAATATGACAGAAAACCTGCTTCCTCAATTTAAATGCTTAATCTAAACTGTTATTGATTAGATCCTGCCAGGTTTTGAAAAAGTTTTGTACAGATCCTCTAAGTGTGAATTTGATTTTTTCCACTTTCAGGTAGTATATAACATAATTTACCTACTGACTTAGAATAGGAGAGTTAGGATTCTTCCAGTTAAGCAAGATAAGTCTACGTGCTAATAGTGTAGTAAAGGCAATTACAATTTGTTTGTCCTTCTCCACTTTAAGCCCATCAGGAAGTACCCCAAACACAGCTGTTAATGGATTAGGAGGGATTGTGACACCAAGGCTGTCTGAAAGGCATTTAAAGATTTTGGTCCAAAATGATGCTAATTTGGTGCATGCCCAAACATGTGGCCCAGTGAGGCTGGAACTTGATTGCAGTGTTCTCAGATTGGATCTTGCCCTGGAAACATTTTGGACAATTTTAAACGAGAGAGA
The DNA here is from genome assembly GCF_900747795.2 of Erpetoichthys calabaricus. Taxonomy (NCBI): domain Eukaryota; kingdom Metazoa; phylum Chordata; class Cladistia; order Polypteriformes; family Polypteridae; genus Erpetoichthys; species Erpetoichthys calabaricus. The sequence continues at coordinate 126,822,802 of NC_041399.2, forward strand.
TGCACTCGATATATAATTTTCAGTTGGATGATTCTATGCTTTTCGCATATGGAGTTCGAGTGAATTCTGTGCATTGCTACTTTCCGCTCCTTTTCTGAGATGTTGAGTGAGAGATGCTTTTTCCACTGTACTCTTGGATCTTTGAAAGGGAGGGACTGTAAAAAGGTTTTATATTTTACGAAGATGCTGTCTGAGTCCTCAAGACTGATCAATATTTTTCCAGCTTAGAGGTAGGTGGGAGGTGAGGAAAATTGGGCAAGTTCTGTTTAACAGAGTTTCTAATTTGAAGGTAGTGGAAGAAATGTGTTGCTGGAAAGTTACATTTAGAGTGTAGTTGTTCGTAAGATGCAAAGACGTTGTCTATGTACAGATCTCTAAGTGATTTAACCCTGAATGTTTTCCAGACATTAAAAACTGCATATGTTTTGAGAGGGTGGAAAATGGTGGTTCTCACGCGGAGGTGCCACAGATAAAAGCTTCTCTATCTTAAATACTTCCTACATTGGATCCATATTCTGATTGAGTGAAGCACAATTGGGTTGTTAGTATATTGGCACTAACTTGTATTAATTGGGGTGCAAAGCAAGTAATATAAAGAAGTACTGCAGGATTTTATTTCTATTGTGGACCAAACCTGTATATGTTCATCTATTTGTGTCCGTGTCCATGTTTTCATAGCTTGTATATTTGCTGCCCAGTAATACAATTGAAAGTTAGGTAGAGCCGTGCCACCTTCTGCCTTAGGTCTTTGTAGTGTCATCCTTTGGATAAGTGGATGTTTTGAATTCCAAATAAATTAGGTTATGGTTGAATCTAATTTCTTAATTGATTTATTGAAGGATATTCATCTTAACAATGTTAATTAATTTTTCAAGCTAAAGTGAGATGAAGAGTTGACCATCTATGCAAGTCTTAATTTTGCCATCTGCATGGAAAAAAGTTTCTTGATAAAGAGCTTTTTGTTTACTTGTGCTATTTACCCCTAGGTATTTAAACTGATCTGCGATGATAAAAGGGAAGGTGTCCAATCTAATATTGTGTGCTTGAGAATTCACTGGGAAGAGCACACTTTTGTTCAAATTGATACTGAGACCAGAAATCTTTTGAAACTCTATTAATGCTGTTAGGACCGCAGGCACAATATTCTGAGCATCTGATATATACAGTACCATATCATCTGCATATAGAGAAACTTTATGTTCCAGTCCTTCTCTGATAATCACCTTTATCTCATTAGTATTTTGACAGTGAATTGCCAGTGGCTCAACGGCGATTGCAAAAAACAGTGGCGACAAGGGGCCTTCCTTGTCTGGTACCATGTTCTATTTAAAGTATTCTGAATTAATGTTGTTAACACAAACTGAAGCTTCTGGATTGGTATACATTAGTTTGATCCATGCACAAATGTTTGGGCCAGACCCAAATTTCTCCAATGTAGTGAAGAGGTAGTTCCATTCGACCATATCAAATGCTTTTTCTGCATCCAACTATAATATCTCCAGGGTGTTTGAGTTTGTGGGTGAATATATTACTTTAAACAGGCGTCGAAGATTGGAAACTAAGTGTCTGCCTTTAATAAATCCAGTTTGGTCTTGTGATATTACCAAAGGCAGAACTTTCTGCATCCTTCTAGCTAGGACTTTGGAGAGTATCTTAACATCATTATTCAGAAGTGAAATTGGTCTATATGATGCACATTGTAATAAGTCCTTATTTTGTTTAGGAATTACGGTAGTTAATGCTTGACGAAAAGTTTGAGGTAGAATTTAATTTTCTCTAGCTTCTGTAAATGTTGCTAATTGAAGGGGAGTTAGCTGAGTCGAGAATTTCTTATAAAATTAGGCAGGGTAGCCATCTGGGCCTGCTGCTTTCCCACTCTGAAGTGAGCTTATAGCATCTAGTAATTCTGATAGTGCCAAAGGTTTATCCAATTCTTCTGCACTGAGTATCTATTTGTGGTAGATGTAATGCATCCAGAAATGCATTAGATTGTGTCTTGTCTTCTTTAAACTCAGTAGAATATAAGGATTTATAGTAGTCTCTAAATGTGTGGATTATATTTTTATGGTTAATGATTTTGTCTCAGTTTGTGTTGGTGATTGTTGGGATTGCATTGCAAACTTCTTGCTTGTGGATTTGTTGAGCTAAGATCTTATTAGCTTTCTCTCCATGTTCATAATAATGATGTCTTGATTTAAATATGAGTAGTTCAGTTTCTTTAGTTGTTGAGAGGTTGAGTTCTGAATGCAGAGCCTTTTCCTATGAAGTGCCTCACTTGGACACCTGGCATGTTCTTGGTCTGTTCTAGTAATTTCGCTGATTAGCTCTGACACCTTCTTGGTTTCCAATTTATTTCTTTGGGAAAGATATGAGATGATCTGACCTCTTAAGAAGGCCTTCAGGGTTCCTCAGAGTATTCCTGCATAAACCTCTGAGGATGTATTTGTCTTTAAAAAAATATTGATTTGCTTGGATATAAATCCTGTATACAGTTCTCATCTGCTAATAAAAGTGGATCAAGACGCCATCTGCGAAATGAGTATGTGGGGCATGATGATTTTAGCCCCAAAATCAAAGGGACATGGTCGGAAATAACAATAGCGTCGTACCTAAAGATTTAATCGTAGGCAAGAAATGGTTTTCTACAAAGAAATAATCAATTCTTGAGTAGCAATGATGCACTGGTGAGTAGAAGGAATATGCTCTTGAATCTGGGTTTAGAAATCTCCAGGGGTCTGATAAGTTGTGATCAGTTACAAACTGTGTAATTGTTTTTGCAGTGTTAGGTCTCCTGCCACAGGGGTGATGACATCTATCTAGGTCTGGATCTAAAACACAATTAAAGTCCCCAACCATTATAATTTTATGTATGTTCACATTGCGAATGGATGCAAATACATTTTTCATGAATTCCCTATCGTTGACATTGGGTGCATAAATATTTATCAGAATCACTTTACAGTTATATAAATTATTTATGACAATCACATATCTCCCTTCAGGATCAGATACTACATCTGATGCTACAAATGAAACTGTTCTATGTGTAAGAATTCCCACACATCTAGTTTTCTTTGTAAAGCTGGAATGGAACATTTGGCCAGTCCAGTTTTTGTGCAGCTGAACCTGATCCTTGGTTAATAAGTGGGTCTCCTGTAAAAATACTGTTTTAGTGTTTAGACCTGTTAGGAGAGATAATACTTTTTCTCTTTAATACGTGATTCAGGCCTTTAACATTCCAGCTCATAAAGTTAACTGTCTGGTCTCTGAGACATTGCTTCTGAACTTTTGTTCTCATTTTGTAGTCTTAACTGAAAATAAGGCAGCTTTGACCTTAATTTCTAATTTTCCCATGTTGCCATGAAGCCTATTGTTACGTTGCCACTTACAATTTTAAGGATTAAAAGGATACATTAGAGAGAGCTTGCTCTCTTTCTCTCCCCCCTAGTCCCCCACCCTCTCATTTTTGCCTCCCAAATTGAGTCTGGACCATACTTCACAAAGTACCAGTCCTCTGACATACCTAGAGACAGAGCATGTCTAAAACAAAACAAGCCCCCCAGCAGCGGCTTATGAGGAACAAAACTGAAATATCTATTGCCAATACAGTCCAATTACAGTCCAAATATAATCATCAACAATCTTGAGATAATAAGATAGTAAACCCAGGGTATGGTGTTAAAAAGTTGTCCTGGATAAGCATAGTAAAGCCTAATACAGTAATAACAATAACAGTAAACCACGGGAATTATGTTAAACAGTCTGCTTTAAAAAAGAAAAAATGAGGTTGGAAAATGGATGGATGGATTAATTTCTTCCACACATGCATACATATGTGCATATAATTGTAACTAAAGTATAAACAAAAAGTGGTCTGAGAAGGGAAAATGATGTATAATTACAGTACCAGTATCATTGCAAGTGGATCAAACAGCCGGTAAGATCTTCTTTGCCATGACAGGATGCAACTCACGATCATATTTCAAACAAGTGTTGGGATCAGTTTTCTTATCTCTTTGTCTGCTTTCTCTGTAGAGTTAAAGATGTAATGCTTGTCTTGAATATCAACTTTCAGTTTGGCAGGGTACAAGAGACTGTATCTGATCTCAGCTTTTCGTAAGCGCTGTTTAACACTAGAATTACCAGAGCCTACGAAAAAACTCATAAATCCGACCCACCTTAAATCGCGTCTTAAATCCGTTTGCACCTCTCCGCTAGAGTCCTTTGTCATCTAAATGTGCTGATAAACAAAAGCTACTAGCAGCCAGCTATTTCATCCCCCCACCGACTTAGAACGAATTTCTCCTAGCTCATGCCTTGCCTTGATTTATCTGGGATTGAAGTGGAGTTTTAGAGTGGAAATAATATACAGTAGTGTTATTTGGAATACACGCATTTCATGTGTGTTCCGTTCCGTTCAGTAGTCTGTGCAAACACATTTTTAAAGCAGAAACGTTTTTCATATTCTAATAGTAAATGACAAAATGTAGGCATAAACTACATAACGTATGAAGCCTGAAGTCCATATATCAAAGAAACACTTTCACAAAAGGTACAAATAAGAGAACACGTGCGCTTTTCTTCAAAAATATGACTGCACAAAAAAAAAAGCCGCGTTAGCATGCCACATTGACACTCTGACTACAACTGCCGTGGTGGCGTAATGGTATCAGCTTCTGACTGGGAATCAGAGGGTGGCGAGTTCGATCCCGCACGGCTCCACTTCGAGAAGTGAACTGCTCTCATTCTTACAATTTTAGAATAACAACATAAATTTGATTTCAGTCTGTAACAGCCGGTGTAACTTATGATACTGGTAAAGGTTAGCTTTTTTTTTTTTTTTTTTTTAATTCACTTTTCATTCTCGCAGTCGCATTCAGAATCAATCCATACAACCCCATCTGACACAGCTGTTTTCACATAAATAAAAGTGCATTTTTATTCAAGAGTATAACCGAAGAATAAAGAAAGCAAGTTACAGTTGGTGGTTGATACGACAGCTTGCGTGGTGCAATGTTAAGAACTGCTGATTTCAAGTGACGGTGAGATACGAAGAAGGCAGCTTCGCCAGCGTTTGTGTGTCAGAACCCTTTTGGGGGGGGGGCGGTAGTATGCATCGTGGTACACTGCAGACCTATAGCGCGTCTTTATGTCAGATGGGGTTGTATGGATTGATTTTGAATGCGACTGCGAGAATGAAAAGTGAATTAAAAAAAAAAAAAAAAAAAAAGCTAACCTTTACCAGTATCATAAGTTACACCGGCTGTTACAGACTGAAATCAAATTTATGTTGTTATTCTAAAATTGTAAGAATAAGAGCAGTTCACTTCTCGAAGTGGAGCCGTGCGGGATCGAACTCGCCACCCTCTGATTCCCAGTCAGGAGCTGATACCATTACGCCACCGCGGCAGTTGTAGTCAGAGTGTCAATGTGGCATGCTAACGCGGCTTTTTTTTTTGTGCAGTCATATTTTTGAAGAAAAGCGCACGTGTTCTCTTATTTGTACCTTTTGTGAAAGTGTTTCTTTGATATATGGACTTCAGGCTTCATACGTTATATAGTTTATGCCTACATTTTGTCATTTACTATTAGAATATGAAAAACGTTTCGGTTTTAAAAATGTGTTTGCACAGACTACTGAACGGAACGGAACACACATGAAATGCGTGTATTCCAAATAACACTACTGTATATTATTTCCACTCTAAAACTCCACTTCAATCCCAGATAAATCAAGGCAAGGCATGAGCTAGGAGAAATTCGTTCTAAGTCGGTGGGGGGATGAAATAGCTGGCTGCTAGTAGCTTTTGTTTATCAGCACATTTAGATGACAAAGGACTCTAGCGGAGAGGTGCAAACGGATTTAAGACGCGATTTAAGGTGGGACGGATTTATGAGTTTTTTCGTAGGCTCTGGTAATTCTAGTGTTAATATTGTAAAATGTGGCACGTTTAGCAGCTGTTAAGGGTGAGAAATCCGGGAACATATAAATGTGGTTATTTTCAAATATAACCTCTTATTTCTGTCTGAGAAGTGACATTACGTGCAATTTAAATTGTAACTTTTCGAAGCGAACAATCATCCTCCAATTCAGCAACCCTGAGCTTGAGGTGCTGGATCAGCTGGCATCTCCTGGAGATGTAGCCCTCATAAATGACTGGCTCCTGCAAGCCATCATCTAAAACATCCAACATTCAACAGGACCTGCATTGCACTAGCATCATTGTTAAAATTTGATTCTGGATTACTAAAATCGTCTTAATTTTTTTATTTAAAATTAAATGATTTATCTCAAATGGTAAAACTAAAAAATTTAGCCAAAGAAAATTTTTGAGATTATAGAACTGCTACAGCTATTTTATACCTTCTTTCTCCTTAAGCTCCTGTACTATTCTCCCTCTCAACTGCCTGCTGTTTTGTCCTTCTATGAAGTTTACTTTTCTCAGTCTGGTTTTCTAACTTTGCTCTCCTCTTATTCCTTATGTAAAAGCCCTCCACTTGCAATGTTTGTATTCCCCCATATTATTGAACCCTTACACTGTCACCCACTTAACTGTTCTACCTCTACTGTTCAATCTAAAATAAATAAATGAATTAAACTTGCTTAAGGAATATGTGCTTCTAGTTAGTGTGTTTGTATGTATGTGTTTTCTGTGTGTTTGTGTGTAGTTTATCATTTATACACATCATCTCTTCCTTGTTAGTTGTCAATATGATATAATACATAAAAGTAAATAGCCAGTACTTTATCCATAGACACCAATTTAATTTTACAACTTACTTTGACAAACTTTTAGGCAACATTTAGATTTATGTAGAGAATGTGTGTAATCAGTATAAGTTTTAATTTTGGGAAACTTTATTAAACAAAAAAATCTTGTAACTATTCTGTTACTTTTAGGCAGAACTACTTGAAAACCTAAATGTATTACAGAAACTCCTGAGCACCCGTCAACAGGTATGCATGTTCCAGCACAAGTTAAATTTGTGTCATGTTAGGTGTTGAAACCATTTTCTTTACAAAACGATTCAGTGATAATAAATGTAAACAGCACAATATGCATAATGCCTGTCATATTTATAGGGTAACATGAAGACTCTGGTATGACACCACTGCAGTAAAATTTGTCAGTGTTATTTTGAGCCACTCATGTAAAGTTTTGAGAGATCACCATCTTCATACTTGCTGTATAGAATATAAAACTGAGTGATAACTATTTTGCAACCCTGAACTGGACATACAGGTTATAAGATGAACAAATATCAAAAACTAATATAATACTATGGATTTTTTGTATTTTATTTTTAAATGGATGAATAATAATTAAAAAGATGCTCTGTATTTTTTATTTGTGAAATCTTTTATTTTGCTCTCTTGTTCAACATAGATAATATTCACCATTGCAAAAACTGTTGTGTTATATATAAAAAGCCTGACACAAAACTTTCTTCCATCTGATTCAACAAAGAGGTTTGAATTAGATGAGCAAACATTAAGAATTCTGCTTTCAATGCTTTCCAAATCACTAATGGTAAGGAATAATGGCACAGAAGAATACATGCAGATGTTAACTGATGGAATTAGAACTACTACAGAACTGCTACTGGTAAGGATTTATCCTGATATTTATTTGATAAAAGCATGTAAAGCAAACATGAAACATAATGAGAGTGGTCACATAGAAATGTAATACTTTAAGACAGAACAAGCATTTTTTATTTGTTGTAATTATTTTTATCCTGGATAGGTTAATATACTTTATTCTCTGTAATCAAGTTATTGTGAATTTTGTCTTGTTACTTAAACTATATTTGTAGCTGTTCATGTAATGTATGTTACAGGTGCTGAATTAGGCAAATACTACACTAATGGAACTGGTAAAGAAATCTTAGCTTATAGGCTCACCTTTTCATCAAAAAATGAAAGTTATAATAGTGTATATGATTTTCTTACTGTCATTAAGCAAGGTGTGCTTTAAAATACAAAGCTATTAAAATAATTCAAATATAAATTTGTTTATTTATCTTTGCAGATTTATACTCTGTCCAACAACAGAACTAATGTTAAATTAATTACTGATTTTATGGAGCTTGATACATTCCAGTCTCAAGATTTCCAAAACTTTGTAAGGAGAGCTGGTCCCATCACTTTTTATCTGCCTGTCAGTTTATCATCTCTAGCTGACCTCAATGAAAACTGCATTATCAGTCAAGTTATATTCATTAAGGGAAACCCATACAACTGGGGTGAATCATCAGTGAAGGTAAAGTAGGTGGAATACATTTTGTAGAGATATTCCGCCATACTTCATAGTTGTACATGTTGTCGTCCTATAGCTGTAATTGATATTTTATAATCTTTGGTTTATGCTATGTCTTGGCAAGTACAATATGTGGTTTTGGATTCATTTTTTTGCTGCTTTGGAATTGTGGTCATGCCAGCAGAGACCAAAGTATAAGAAATTAATCAAGCTATAACAAATCTAATAGCATGTCAGTCCATCAGGTTTGTTTAGTTGGCTTGTTGCACATTTACTTACTACACACTTACTATACATTTAATTACCTGACTTGGCAGTTTATCCCAGATTCTCACAAACTCTATGCAAAAAGTGCTTTTTGGATTCTTTGTTGAAAAAGCTTCTCCTTACTTTCATACATAGTCCTTGACTATATAATTTATAATTCAGTGAGAGGAGTTACCTTTAATCCACTTTTTAAAATAAAAATTTGGATTAACAATGATTTGGTCTTCCTAGATGATTGCTAACATTGAGGCAAATTGTTTATAAAAAGTATCTTCAGTATCTGGTGTTTTTTTTTTTCCCTGCTGTGGTTTTTACCATGTTTCAAGAAGACCTGTGTCAACTCTTTCAATTAATGCACACTGATAGTCACAGCTTTTTAGCTGAAGGCATATTCCGCATATACCCTTGATGTTCCAGCTACCTGTAATTAAAACCTAGTTCCTCTAAATTAATTTTAATCATTGTGTTGCTGAATTTCAGTTAGGTTATGAGTTTTTCCATATATTAGAAGTTGTAACATTTACATTTTGTTAGTTAGTCCTGATCCTGTCTTTATTCTTATATAATGCAAGGGAAGGTCAAATACAGTACCTAGCTGAATGCATTATACCCTAGGTTGCAGTTGTATGTTCTTTCTGGTGCAATCCTAATATTCTTCCTGTTGTAGAGCTGAGCTTGTATTTAGCTGCAGAATATTGAGCTATTGACTATTATATCTGCTTGTTACAAGTGTGCTCTTAACATAATGCTAGTGTTATATGTCTCTGTACAAAAAGTATTTTGTTCATGTTGTGCTGATAATCATTAAAGTCTGTAGCATTACATTAAGATAATCGTACAAACTTAGTCAATTACAGCTTTTAACAATATTTTATTACAGATCAATGAAAATGTTGCCGACTTAACTCTGTACAGCTGCAAAACCAGAAGAAAAATTGATGTGAATGGATTAACATCACCTGTCATTATAGAGTTTCAAAAAAGTATAATCAATGTAAGTCATTTTTAATATGAAGTATGTTATACAGTATTTATCTAGTAAGTATTCATCTTAAAGTACATAACTACTAAAATGTTCCTGCAGTTCTCAGATCCTGCTCACACTAATTTAAGACTGGAGACATCATTTCATCACATAGCACACAAACATGAACAGATGGATGGATGGGTGGATATCGAAAAGAACATACTAACTCCACAAGGACAGCAGTGCAGAGTGAAATACGTGATCCATTAACTATAAGGCAGGAGTTCCATTCATTGTGTTGTAGCGCGTCACTCTTACTATGGATAAGGAGCCCGCCACACAAAAAAAACTCCTATTCTTAGGAAAAATAATTATATTATTTATGGAACTCGACAGAACCTGAGCACCTATTTGAAGTCCCCAGAAGGAGTTGTTTTTAAGAATTTATACAAAAAAGAAAAATAATCACCCCAACAAGTATTTTAAAAAACAAAAGAATATTTATAAGTCAAATAAATCCTAATTAATAAGTCCCCCTTTTACCCTTCTATAATATACAAAAAGAAATCCAGAAAGAAAGCAAGAAAACGCAGAAAAAGAAAAACCCAGGAAGAGAAACAGAAATATAACCCTACTTATCAATACCCCCAACTAATTCACAGAACGTAACCGACTAAATACACGTATATACAAATATATACAAATATAAATTAGACACCCGCTCACACAATCCACCCATGATCCCCAGTCCCTTTTATATTATTGTCGATAAAGTCTTAATCCACCCGGCCTGGGAAGTCTGTGACAAATCCAGCAATCCAGTCAGTTAAACTTCGCTGACTCGTACACTGTATTAAAAGGTAATTAGAAGCAATCTCACCGGCCTGGCGAACGATTCCTTGTCACAAGCTGAAATCCGTAGCACCCGGGTTGTTTCGGCGTTATCGTCCTTAAATGGCCGCCGCCCGCAGCACAAATGTAAGGTGAAGCCGAGAACTCCAAGATCCTTACCGATTAGCAAGAGCTCTTTTTCGTTGAGTCCAACCGGTATTACAATGGAGCCTAACGCGCTTTTACCATTAACTTCTTTACCAAGTCACTTTCCCAGGTCCTTCCTTAAATCGACTTTCCTCACGCTCCTCTTCTCTTCCTTTAAACTCTCTCGAACTCCTTCCTTTTTTTTCTCTTTTCCCAATATGTGCCTCCTCGCCTTTTAAAGAGGGTTCTTCCTCTTACGTCACACCCCAGTTCATTTTGGCAAGGACCCCCAGGCATTGTTTGGACCCCTACTCCCCTTAAAGAGATATCCCACAGACATTAATTGCATTGGACATCAACTCTAAAGGGCAAGCGGCAGAAACAGTTAAAAGCACACAAAAAAACAAAACAATATGTGACAACCGTTACAGTGTCATGAAGCTTTTTAATGTGTTTTATCTGCTACCTAAATTATACTAAAATAAAAGGTGATATTTTTGTTTTGAATATCCATCCATCTATCCTCTTCCACTTATCCGAGGTCGGGTCACGGGGGCAGCAGCTTGAGCAGAGATGCCCAGACTTCCCTCTCCCCGGCCACTTCTTCTAGCTCTTCCGGGAGAATCCCAAGGCGTTTCCAGGCCAGCCGAGAGACATAGTCCCTCCAGCGTGTCCTGGGTCTTCCCCGGGACCTCCTCCCGGTTAGACGTGCCCAGAACACCTCACCAGGGAGGCGTCCAGGAGGCATCCTGAACAGATGCCCGAGCCACCTCATCTGACTCCTCTCGATGCGGAGGAGCAGCGGCTCTACTCTGAGCCCCTCCCGGATGACTGAGCTTCTCACCCTATCTTTAAGGGAAAGCCCAGACACCCTGCGGAAGAAACTCATTTCAGCCGCTTGTATTCACGATCTCGTTCTTTCGGTCACTACCCATAGCTCATGAGCATAGGTGAGGGTAGGAACATAGATCGACTGGTAAATTGAGAGCTTCGCCTTGCGGCTCAGCTCCATTTTCACCACGACAGACCGATACAGAGCCTGCATTACTGCGGATGTCGCACCGATCCGCCTGTCAATCTCACGCTCCATTCTTCCCTCACTCATGAACAAGCTCCCGAGATACTTGAACTCCTCCACTTGGGGGCAGGATCTCGCTACCAACCCTGAGAAGGCACTCCACCCTTTTCCGGCTGAGGACCATGGTCTTGGATTTGGAGGTGCTGATTCCCATCCCAGCCGCTTCACACTCGGCTGCAAACTGATCCAGAGAGAGCTGAAGATCATGGTCTGATGAAGCAAACAGGACAACATCATCTGCAAAAAGCAGTGACTCAATCCTGAGTCCACCAAACCGGACCCCCTCAATGCCCTGGCTGCGCCTAGAAATTCTGTCCATAAAAGTTATGAACAGAATCTGTGACAAAGGGCAGCCCTGGCGGAGTCCAACTCTCACTGGAAACGGGTTTGACTTACTACCGGCAATGCGGACAAAGCTCTGGCACCGATCGTACAGGGACTGAACAGCCCTTATCAGGGGGTCCGGTACCCCATACTCTCGGAGTACCCCCCACAGGATTCCCCAAGGGACACGGTCGAATGCCTTTTCCAAGTCCACAAAACACATGTAGACTGGTTGGGCAAACTCCCATGCACCCTCCAGGACCCTGCTAAGGGTGTAGAGCTGGTCCACTGTTCCGCGACCAGGACGAAAACCACATTGTTCCTCCTGAATCCGAAGCTCAACTATCCGACGGACCCTCCTCTCCAGGACCCCGAATAGACTTTTCCAGGGAGGCTGAGGAGTGTGATCCCTCTGTAGTTGGAACACACCCTCCGGTCCCCTTTCTTAAAGAGGGGGACCACCACCCCGTTCTGCCAATCCAGAGGCACTGTCCCTGATGTCCATGCGATGTTGCAGAGGCGTGTCAACCAAGACAGTCCTACAACATCCAGAGCCTTGAGGAACCCAGATGGGGGAGCCCACCTCTGAGTCCCCAGGCTCTGCTTCCTCATTGGAAGGCATGTTAGTGGGATTGAGGAGGTCTTCGAAGTACTCCCCCCACCGACCCACAACGTCCCGAGTCGAGGTCAGCAGCGCACCATCCCCACCATATACAGTGTTGACACTGCACTGCTTCCCCTTCCTGAGACGCTGGACGGTGGACCAGAATCTCCTCGAAGCCCGTCCGAAAGTCGTTCTCCATGGCCTCCCCAAACTCCTCCCACGGCCGAGTTTTTGCCTCGGCAACCACCAAAGCCGGATTCCGCTTGGCCTGCTGGTACCTATCAGCTGCCTCCAGAGTCCCACAGGACAAAAGGGTCCTGTAGGACTCCTTTTTCAGCTTGACGGCATCCCTCACCGCCGGTGTCCACCAATGGTTTCGGGGATTGCCGCCACGACAGGCACCGACCACCTTACGGCCACAGCTCCGGTCAGCTGCCTCAACAATAGAGGCACGGAACATGACCCATTCGGACTCAATGTCCCCCACCTCCCTCGAGATGTGGTCGAAGTTCTGCAGGAGGTGGGAGTTGAAGCTACTTCTGACGGGGCTCTGCCAGACATTCCCAGCAGACACTCACAACATGTTTGGGCCTACCAGGCCTGACCTGCATCCTCCCCCACCATCGAAGCCAAGTCATCACCAGGTGGTGATCAGTTGACAGCGCCGCCCCTCTCTTCACCCGAGTGTCCAAGACATGTGGCCACAAGTCTGATGACACGACCACAAAGTCGATCATCGAACTGAGGCCTAGGGTGTCCTGGTGCCAAGTGCACATATGAACACCCCTATGCTTGAACATGGTGTTCGTTATGGACAATCCGTGATGCCCACAGAAGTCCAATAACAAAACACCGCTCGGGTTCAGATCGGGGGGGCCATTCTTCCCAATCACGCACTTCCAGGTTTCACTGTCATTGCCCACGTGAGCATTGAAGTCTCCCAGCAGAACGAGGGAGTCCCCAGAAGGTATGCCCTCTAGCACCCCCTCCAGGGACTCCAAAAAGGGTGGTTATTCCAAACTGCTGTTCGGTGCATATGCGCAAACAACAGTTAGGACCCATCCCCCCACCCATAGGCGGAGGGAGGCTACCCTCTTGTCTACCGGGGTAAACCCCAATGAACAGGCTCCAAGTCAGGGGGCAATAAGTATACCCACACCCGCTCGGTGCCTCTCACCTTGGGCAACTCCAGAGTGGTAGAGAGTCCAGCCCCTCTCAAGGAGAATGGTTCCAGAGTCCAAGCTGTGCGTCGAGGTAAGTCCAACTATATCTAGCCGGAACCTCTCGACCTCGCGCACTAGCTCAGGATCCTTCCCCTTCAGAGAGGTGACATTCCACGTCCCAAGAGCCAGCTTCTGTAGCCGAGGATCGGACCGCCAAGGTCCCCGCCTTCGGCCACCACCCAACTCACACTGCACCCGACCTCTTTGGCCCCTCCCATAGTTGGTGAGCCCATGGGAAGGGGGACCCACGTTGCCTCTTTGGGCTGTGCCCGGCTGAGCCCCATGGTTGTAGGCCCGGCCACTAGGCGCTCGCCATCGAGCCCCACCTCCAGGCCTGGCTCCAGAGGGGGGCCCCGGTGACCCGCATCCAGGCAAGGGAAAACGCCGTCCAAAGTTTTCATTCATCATAGAAGGTTTGTTTAACCGCTCTTTGTCTCGTCCCTCACCTAGGGCCAGTTTGCCTTGGGTGGCCCTACCAGGGGCATAAAGCCCCGGACAACAGAGCTCCTAGGATCATTGGGACACGCAAACCCCTCCACCATGATAAGGTGGTGGTTAAAGGAGGGGGTTTTGAATATCCTACTGTAAAATTAGTTTTTTTGTCTTGCACTAAATGTCCTAAGAATAAGCTCTGGCCCTCAAAATGTCTGTAATGGAAAATGATCAGCATAGGAATGGGAAGGTGTATAAATTTTAGAAAGTGTTTGACAGAGGCAATATAGTCCAAAACAATGTTGTTGGAGAAAATGCTGACGAATATTATGTAATGGATTTAGTATTTACACATGAATCTTATTCATAGCAACACCATAAATTTATGTTTAGGCTTAAGTATTAATTCATTTTCCCAGATCCTGCTTTATAACCGAAGTCCCTGAAGGAAATTCAAGCAAAAGTACAAGTGCATACTTCATAGAAGTTGGTGTAGCCCTGTGTTTTCCAAACATTTTCCATGGCAACTCTCCCAAGTACTTTCAAAATTCTGTTCAACAAAACAATAAAACAGGCATATACTGTATATATTATCTTACAAATCTAGATTATGTAAAGAAAGTAGAGAAAAAAGTAATATATTTACAAACAATTTTTGTTCAAAGATTTTCTACAGTTCGTGACACATGTCTGGTGAATTTTACATATTTCTTTGATATTGAGTCAAATGTTATACAAGTTAACTTGCATTATTCCATCTAGTATGTTTATACTTCCATTTGTTAATATTTTTATATTCATTTTTTTTTTCTCTCAACAAATGTACCCATTTTTTTAGCTTTCATTTTGAAGCAACAATAAAACGCTAATAGCAAATTAGCAGCACAGTGGTAATAATTTTACTACTAATGGTAATTTTCATTAAAACATATGCTAGTAGACCTTCATTAATACCCCTCCCTATAATTTGGTACCTTCGCTAATCTGGCATTACTGTTCGATCAGTACTAAAATTTTGACTTTAGTGTTAATGCCAGCTTTCAGACCTCAGTACTGGTGCCACATTGGTTCCAAAGCAATTGGGTTCCAATGAGATCATGGACACATTGAAGCAATAACGGGGTGGAGTCCCCTATGAGCTCCAAAACACACTGCATCTGTCTTCATAGCCATGTCCCTGATGTGCTGCACCATGCACCGCTTTGAAACAATAAATTCCCGCGAAGCACGTGGAAGCAATAAAGAGGTGGAGTGGGAACTCATGATCGTGCTGCAGTTTGTACTACACTACTCTTTACTGTCACTTCCTCAATGACATGCATCATGCACTGCATTAAGTCAATAAGGGGGTTGGGGGGGGGGGGTGCATGGGGGATGGAACCTCTCTCAAGTTCTGGCTTCCATTGGTCCACCCATTATTTTATACTGGCTTGGTACAAAGTGAATCTTTTCATCCAGTAAGCCAATCCCTCCATTGTTCTTTTTGGGCCTCCCATCCAGGTAATAACCCATGCCTCCCTGGCTGAGATGACTGTACTTATCACACAGATGATAACTTGATGTACTCTGTTTTTACAGCATGTTGGGTGCTGGAGGTTATGGGTCAGCTGTGGTGCTGGTATTAGTTTGGTACTAGGGGGCTCCGCCCCCTGCTTGCTTCGCTCGCCAACCCCTGGCGTTGGGGCATGACAAAGAGTGAGATGTATGAATTAGATATAGAATAGTGTGCAGGTTTGGATGATGCCTATAGAAATTAAAAATAGAGTGTTTGGCATAGAGTAATGTTTTATTGGAATATTTCTTTGTATACAACATTAGTAGTAAAGATGGTGTCTTGTCCTTGAATGAGTCTTCCTTGGCATGGATCATTTATAACTTTAACTTTAACGTCAGATGAACGTCGAACACGTGAGAAGGCAACATAAAGTTGTCCATGTCCAAAAACGGGTTCAGAGAGGTAGATGCCAACCTTGTCCATGGTTTGTCCTTGTGATTTGTTGATGGTCATGGCAAATGCAGGTTTAATGGGGAACTGTCGGCGTTTCAATGTAAAAGGTAATTCTAGGTCAGAACTCGTAAGGTCAATTCTAGGAATGAGAACAGTATTGTTAGCATGTGATCCTGTAAGAACTGTTGCTTGAATAACATTGTGTGTCATGGTGTTGACGACTAACCGTGTGCCATTGCATAAACCCTGTTTAGTGTTAAGGTTTCTTAATAGCATGATTATTGTTCCGTTTTTAAGGGTAAGGTTGTGTTGTGGTAATCCGGCCGGGTTAATAGTGTTCAAATATTCTAAGGGGAAATTCAGATGTTCATTGTCGTCATCAGAGTTAACTTTGTCAGAGCTTAGAAAGAGCCGTGTCTCTCCAGGAAGTAATGAAATGACCTGTGCATATTTGCGTTGTTGATTTGTTTCAGGGTGCACTGTTCCAATGCGATGCAATATTTGTCCACATATGCGAAAGCAGTATGGGCCATTGCCTTTTGGTGGCCTGATATGTACTCCGGTAGATGCAAAAGCAAATGAACTATTGTAGGATCTAATGCAGTTCATAAAGTTTTTACTTTCAGGCACATCGTTAGTTAGAAGCTTCTGTAGATATTCAGGATATGAATGTAAAGCAGGCAGTCTAATCTGCCCCTTTTGACAACAACGTGTAAATTCATTATTTGTATTGTCAGTTGTTTCTTCTGGGAAGTTAAGTGAATGACAATGATTGCAAATGACATTCATTAATCCCAATGAATTTTCCTCAATAGTGGACTCATTATTGAAGGCGTTGTCAGCCAACTGGCGTAAGCGTTTAGCAGGTGTCTGGCGTTGATGTCCGTGACGGGCATGTTTTGCTTGTGGCGTTTGAGTGCCGCGTTGTTGCATGTCCATTATTTGTGACGCGCTATTTTGGATTTCTAATTGATTCGCCTCCATTTTGCGAAAAGTCCGTTTCAGTCTACGTCGTGCATTGTTTGTATCGAGCCTTGTCCGTTTTTGTATGTCGGTCAGTTGAGCTTTCTGCTTTTGGAGTCTTGCTTGCTTGTTTTCTGGCAGTTCATATGCGCGTTGTACACGTCTGCGTTCATTTATTCTGTCTCTTCGCTTCCTTTTTTGTATGTCTGAGACGCGAGCTCTTTCGGTTTGAAATCGTGCTTGTTTCGATGCAGCACTTTGAGACGCGCGCTGTATGCGTCTACGTTCATTGTGTCTGTCCATTTGGGCACGTCTCTGTAACAGGGTTACTTGAGCTTTGCGTTTTTTGATCCGAGACATTTTTTCTCCCGGAGTTTCCGAAGCGCGTTTTATGCGCCGCCGTGTATTTTGTTGTTTCATTCGTGTTCGTGTGTTTGGTCCCGTTATCCGATCCGAATCATTTTGTACCCGTGACCGTGTATTCATGACTTGTTTGTTCCTCAGCATGCGAAATATGGATAAGTAATAAGGAGGATCGCACTCACTGTTAATATGTAGCCTTTTCTGCAGTTGAACGGTTAATAGTGCTTTATTGTAAGGAGATCCACCTATGCTGCCTAGTGTGAAGGTGTTGAGATGACGTATGTTTAATATGGACGTTTCCTTTAGAAATGTGGCTTTGGGTGTCACTTCTTATTGATGTGTTTTCGGGGTGAGGATTGTTGTTGCGCGAGCGTCTTCTTTCTTTTTGTGTTCCAGGGGCTTGTTGAATCCCCCTCTTTGTGTGTGTCCCGTCCGTTGCTTGTAGGGTGTGTGGGGTGGTTTTGTGTTCTTTTTTTTTTGTGTTCCAGGGGCTTGTTGAATCCCCCTCTTGGTGTGTGTCCCGTCCGGTGCCTGTAGGGGGGGGGGGTACCTTGCTGTTGTGCGCGAGCGTCTTCTTTTTTTTTTGTGTGCTAGTTTCGTGTGCAATGGGTTTCGTGCGCCGCCTGCGTTTGACTACTTTTTTCTGTGCCTTTTCCTTTTTTCTGTGCTCGCGGCGCGTCATTTCTTTGACTCCTTTTTTCTGTGCTCACTCCTTTTTTCTGTGGTCTTGTCCGCCTCTCGCGGCCCCTCATCTGCTTCTCGCGGCCCCTCATTTCTTGGGGCGCCTGCGCAGTACGTCTTTTTGCGGCTACGGCCCATGGCCGGATGTCCCTGCGTCCATCCGGTTTAGCATTCTCGGTTAGTAATATGGATTTACTTTGGAAAACAATGGTTCACATGATAAAAACTCAACAAAATGCATTCTGTTGACTCTCCACTAAAGTGTTTATGTTCCTGCCTAGAAACATGGCTTGCAAACAGGATGGACCCAAAGCTACTCCTAGTAATTAATCAAGAAAGTTAAGGTGCCTCTGTTTTCTCTCTTCAGTGACATTACACAGCTCCATCTCCATGTGTGGGAACTGGTTGGTTCAGTGAAAGAATTTCTCTTTTTTGTGAAGAAAGCAAGCAGTGATATTGTAATAAAATATTGTCTTTCTACCTCTTGAAATGCTGGCTGGGAGAGCATTCAGCAAGCAGCTGAAAAGTGTACTAGACACGGTTGTAAAACTGATAAAGTACAGTCATGCACCCTCTTATGGCAACATCTGCAACTGATCTTCCAGTCTCAGCAGCTGCATCCCTTTTAGGTGTAAGGGAAAGGTGGTGAAGGCCAAATGCATAAGAATTAGCCACGCAGCACAATTCCAATTGAAACATTTGTTGGTTGCAGCATTAGTACAGGAAAGCAGACAGCCAAAAGTAGCTACCTAAGCCGCTCCACCACCGCTTCTATGTGGAGTGCATCATCCTGTGGCTGAGAGAGCTGCACTAATTAAATGATAAACAAAAGACATGGCTGTTGTCAAAACCAGCTGATGCGGGGCACAACTTCTACATTACCCTACTAATTTCATGTAGACCTCGGCTGTAAGTATGAATGGCCTTAATTCGTATGGCCGTAAATCAACTCATGCCTGTATATAAAAAGATGTCTTAAATCACATCTGTTTTCCAAAAAGTTGAGGCAAAGCTTGTTAATCTTCTTCTTAACTAGGAAACAAAATGGGTATCTAAAAAAGAGTTTTGTCACAAGGGTTTTAACTGATGGATGAGGAATTGTATGTGTCACTTGCAGATGTTACTTGTATTGCAAATATAATACTTAGTTGATATCTTCGAAAATTTAAATGGAGTTAGCCCAAAATGCAAGGAAAAGCTGAAAATGTCTTTCACTGATAAAATCAACGCTTTGAGAGATAAGTAAAGCTTCTGGCTCAGCATAATGAAGCAAATCAACTTGAATAGTGTATGTTACCACATGTTTCTTCAAAAGAGATTAAAGAGATCATGCCATTGATTTCTGAGCATCTTTAAGTACAAGAGAAATATTTAGTTTTATTTTCCAAACTTGCATCCTGTAGAATATGCATAGAGAAATATGGGATTGGAAACCCATCAGTATCAAGCCATTCTCTCAGAAATTATTTGAAATATGAAATGATGATAGTTTTAAATCCAAATATAAAGAAGTACTTCTTGAGGATATAAATGAAGAGTAAATACTTCATATTGTGGGAAAAAAGCTCTAGTAATTCTACCACAGTTTTTAAAGTCATATCTGTGTGAATTAGGATTGTCTGTATTTCAAGTAGAAAACTAATAAGACAAAAAGAATGACTGAGGAGAATGTCTGCAGTATTCCTCCTAATATGATAAAGATCTTCAAATCATGTCAAGCCAAAAATACCTTATTGAAAAGTTAAAATCATAAGCCACATCAGTCTGTTTTGTTTATTTTAGGGTTACCTATAGTTAATTTCTGTGCAGACATAATAAAATGCATAAGTCTGGCGACACTGTGTGACGTATAATTGGGAAATGGATGACACAGGAAATTGACTAGGTTTGCCACATAATAAAGTAAATGACTTACAGGTGCCATCATTAAAAAATGGTTGAAATACACTGGGCTACAGACTTTATTTAACATGCTTGATCAGTTACCAGCAATTGTTAAGTTTTTTTTAATGTGCATTAAGTTATAAGGTACCTCGTCCCAATTCACTATCTCTTTGATTACCTCATCTTCAGCACGTAGGGAATCCTGACCTGTGTTTTCAGGTGCCACATTCTTTTGGAGGCTGTAGTTTAAAATTGCTTCCTTTAAGCAACCATGAACAAAAAATTATAAATTCTTTTATTGAAGGTAAAAAATTATGCCATTACCTTCATGAAATCTCTCAAGCCATGTTTCAGCACCTCAAGGTATTGCAACACCCAGTCTGGAAACTGCTTTTTTAGACAGATTTTAAATATAAAACTAATGGCCTCAACAACAACAACATTTATTTATATAGCACATTTTCATACAAAAAGTAGCTCAAAGTGCTTTACATAATGAAGAAAAGAAAAATAAAAGACAAAATAAGAAATTAAAATAAGGCAACATTAGTTAACATAGAAAAGGAGTAAGGTCCGATGGCCAGGGTGGACAGAAAAAACAAAAAACACTCCAGAAAGCTGGAGAAAAAAATAAAATCTGCAGGGGTTCCAGGCCACGAGACCGCCCAGTCCCCTCTGGGCATTCTACCTAACATAAATGAAATAGTCCTCTTTGTAGTTAGGGTTCTCACAGAGTCACTTGATGCTGATGGTCATACAGACTTCTGGTGTTTAATCCATCCATCATTTTTGGAACATAATGGTACTTAGAGTAGATGCGCCACCACCAAAAGGACACCGGAAAAGGAAACAGAAGAGAGAATAGGGGTTAGTACAGATTTTAGAGCCACCATGAATGGTTATTATAATGAATTGGATATACAGAGTATCAGGATTAAATTACAGTGAAGTTATGAGAAGGCCATGTTAAAGTAATGTGTTTTCAGCAGTTTTTTTTAAAGTGCTCCACTGTATTAGCCTACATGCATGCATACACAGCATGCATACACTGTGTACACTATATAAAATCTGTGATTTTATAAAACTGCTTATGCTTGAGGTATGGCGGGTCCACAGCTTGATAATCAGGAGCCCGCAATGCTGACACAAATATCACACTCTAAATTTAAATCCTGTTCAATTCAAGTTGGAAAAATCTGACTCATTTTTGCAAGAGTAGCGGTGTTTCTAAGGATGTTGTGCTTGTTACATCAGTGTAGATCCTAAAGTGGCTGTAGGGAAACATATTTGTTTTATGCAGTTTGGAGATGTTTCAAAAGTATGTTACCTGTACCTTTTCTGTACCTTTAGGAGACAAGTGAATTGAATTTTTCACTACTTCAGAACAAAATGAACATTCATCAATTTAATGTGACATCAGATAAACAAACAGAATATCTTCAAATTACCCTGAATTTCACCAGACCTCCTGAACGAGTATTTCCCATCATGATTTTGTTCAGGTAAGTTTATAGGTTTCCTACTATAAGCCAAAGTTACACCACTCAAATGATGCTTCATTTTGTTTTTAGCCTATGCATTTTTACACATTACATACTGAACTCGAGGCTGTAAGAACAAGTGGGTGGAAATTTACACAAAGAAATGAAACTTTACTGCAAGACTATTGAAACAAAAATTATATATTCCAAGCATCAAATGTGCATTTGTGCTGTAGTTTACTTGAAGATTTAAGGAAGAAAGTTTCAAGGGTGTCAATGGATTATAAATATGAAGTGTGCTGTGTGACAGTGTTTAGGAAAACATGGACTTGCCACCAGTTGCATTTCATGATTTTCAAGTCAGTTGGCAATAGAAAACATATGACAACATGTAAGTAGTATGATGTATTGTTCTTGTGGTAATAATTGTAGAAGGGCTTCAATTACAGTCTAAAGAAGTTAAGACAAAGTAAATACAAGTCCTTTGTGGTAAACATCATTATAAAAAAATCTCCAAAGGATCTTATGGTCACATTCTAGTTACATTATAGAGCGTCTTTTACTCTAATATAGTTTTCAACATATCTGCAAAATGTTTATTATTATTGTTTCTTCATTTAACAAACTAATCATTCTCATAAATTCTGGATTTGTGTTTTCTGCTTTCAGAAAGTTTGAGAGACCGACTCCTCAATTGTACAACTTTCAGCAAGTCTTCAAGTGGAAGGGCAACACTGTTCAGCTTTTTTTATCTCCTGATTTACTCAATGGTCAGTCAGAAAAAAAGTATTTTATAAACCTTTGTTCTATACCGGATGTTTTGAAAAGTGTTCAGCCTTAATCCCATTCTTCACATTTTATAAAATCATAGTTTAGAATTTTTTGCATGTACTCATGATATTATCAAGAACATCTGTTGTGGCTCAGACATACACAGAGGAGAATGTAACCTCCACTGGTTGAGTACCTGAAACTTCAACTGTGAAGTTGATGGGATATATGGTGTATTAAGGGATAATTTAGAAAAAAGGATATTAATTACAGAATATCCTGTTTTTGGAGTTTATTTTGTAAGCAATGTAAAATGGAAGAACAATTTAATAAATATATTAAAATGTTCTAGAAATATGTTACTCTATTCTTAGGCGATAGACCTACAAATATTGTTATCATATGGGCTTTATTTCCAATTATTATTTATGCTGGCTATCTAAAAATTCTTTGTAGTGTGTGAGCTCTTGCTTCAATAAGGTTTTCAAGGAAAGATACCATGGGTAATCCTGAAAGGTCTTAAATTCTGCTTCTTTTGTTGCAAATTTCGTTATTATGAATATCTTGCTGCTACTTTTATTTGAAGCTTACTGCTTTTTTTTTGTGTTTAGCTAAGGGAAGTTATTACCTTGCACTTCTAAGTGCTAACTATGACAGGAAACCCACTAACAAATATACTGCTTCTGCAGTAAGCTACTATCTTAGTATTCAGTGGATTAGTTGCCTGTATTGGGACAATGTTAAGGAATGGAAGACTGATGGCTGTTTGCCTATGCAAAGCTTATCATCAAGTAAACTAAACTGCAGGTAAGTGTTTACCAAACAGTATGCTTTGTGAAACTATTTCCTAAGTAAAGAAACAAAATGATAATGTAAAGCAGTAGGATTAACAATAATCTTGTTCACTTATTGCCAAGTGTACAAGCCTAGAGGGTAATTGTATATGAAAAGTTCACCTTAATACCAAGAATTATTTCTAACAGTGAAAGGCACAGGTTGTGGATTGAGAAGTCTTTTTAGCTAAACTGTCAGTTAATTGATCCTGATGAGCAATTCACATTATTCTTTATTGGAGAAACTGTGCAGAATTGTAATGAGGCCACTTAGTAATGAGGTATACACGTAGCAAGCAAAATAGCATTTACCTAATTTCTAAAGATGATTAATTTTATTACACATTTAAACAGTTAATTCATAGCCAACCATTAATTCACTGTGTCTATTTTTCAAATGTGATATGTCAGACTATAACAGAGACATTCAAGATATCAGACCTCCTTTTTTTAAAAACTCTATGGATGTTACAAGCATTTTATAAATTGGAGGTAGGTACAGTTAGAATAGGAAACTCCTTTACAACAGCTTTATAGTGGTACTAGCCAACCCGCGGTGTAGCATACGCCGCATAATTATGTATTGATGGGTGAACACTTCCTGAAAGACACAGTTGTCCAAATGGGTTTGGTTTTGAGGATATGACTGTAGGAGAATGAAAAGATGTAACTCTGGAGAGGGCAACATACAATACAGCGTTTTACACGCTGCATACAGTAATTCACATTGAAGCATAGACACTGCTAAAACCATAGGATACCCCTTGCAAACTGTTTTCCACGCTGCATACAGCGATTCACATCCGCGACAAATAGGATTCTTCTTAGATGATGCTGTCGCATCCACCCTCGCTCTCGAAGCATACTCACTGCCTGGTCATGTGCCCGCTCGCAAGAGCAACTAACAGAGACCCGCCCACCAACCGTAAGACCATGGGATACCCCTCGCAAACTGTTCTACACGCCGCATACAGCGATTCACATCCGCGACAAACATGCTTTTTCTTATGGGGTGGGTTTGAGGATACGACTGTAAGGGAACTCTGGAGAGAGCAACATACAATTGTCTGTGACTGATAACTGGAGGACCGCCGCCGCGCCCCCACCTCCCAGTGCGAGGGACGGGGCCGGACGGAGGGCGGAATGGGGTGTGAGGGGAAGGACGCCCCAGTGAGGACAATGTATTGATGGGTGAAAAGTCATCTCTTAGTCATCGTTCAGTACGCACTGGCTGCTCATGTGCCCGCCCCCAACTCCTCACCTGAATTGCTTTCGTCTGTGCACGCAGAGGGATGAACACATCCGCGACAAATATGATTCTTCTTAGATTGTGCTGTCATGTACACCCTCGCTCTCGAAGCATACACACTGCCTGGTCATGTGCCCGCTCACAAGAGCAACTAACAGAGACCCGCCCACCAACTGTAAGACCATGGGATACTCCTCGCAAACTGTTTTACACGCTGCATACAGCGATTCACATCCGCGACAAACATGCTTCTTCAGAGGTGTATGTGGAGTGTAGCAGAGATGAATGCGAATGACGCCCTGTATTGTGAGTTGCTGCGTCCGAGTTGGTGGGCGTGGTTCTGCGAGTTGTCATCGTATCCAATGACGCCGTGTTTTGTGAGTTGCTGCGTCTGAGTTGGTGGGCGTGGCTCTGCGAGTTGTCGTATCCAATGGTCTTAGAGTTGGTGGGCGTGGCTCCGTCCTGCGTGCTTCCATGGTTGTCTTGCTTGCACTGGGGGCGGCTTAGTGCATTATATATATAGATAGTGTCAAGCAGACATTTTCATGTTTATATGAGTAAAAAAGAAATGATCCAAGCTATTATGTGTTCAAAATCTTTACTGTTATGCCCAAACCACATTTCAACTTAATGAAAACATCTTCCTGAAATTTTTAAACAGGGGTTCATTTACCTGATTCCATTGACAAAACAAATGTCACGTTAGGAATGATCTATGGTTTTTCAACTATATTACTCAAGTGCCGTATTGGCTTTTAAGTTTATTTATCAGAGGCACAGTGCTGCAGGTTATCATGCATGTGATTTGGTCTAATGACTTACTATTACTCTTACTCAAAGGAAGCTACACTTCATACTGTCATGCATACTATTTTCATCATAAAATTTATTTGACCACCTACATTATTTCATTCAAGTAACATGTTGAAATCTATTGCCCACTAAGTAGAACAACCACATTGCTGGTAGCATAGCACTAAATGTCAGTGTGAGCATAATTACAAATAAAATGCAGCCTTTTTGGAAGATGGAGTACCTACGGTCTAGACTATGTTTTGGTTCTTTAATATTCTGTATCCATAGCTATGTGACACTGCCACTACACAGTGTACTGAAAATGTTTTGTCCCAACACGTTGTTATTTAGTAATGATATAGAGGTATAGTATGGTGTACTGCACTAGCATTTTCCGTAAATATTACTTTCTTGTAGAACACATCAAGGTCCCTTTTTATATGATCAACTAGGCTTGTAAAATTTATTATGCATTAATTATGGGCATATTTGCCATGTTCAAGCCCGGGTACTACTTGGATTCCTTCGTGAAGAGTAGGGTATATCCTGATTTCCTGGCTAAATTGCCCACTATGGCCTAGTCATTCTGACTAATTGGCTAACTACCTTTAACCCCTTCACCGCTTAACAGTTAATGTGTAGTGAGGATTCTAGCCCAAAATGGCTGCCGTTGCCTCATCCCGGTTGGTGTTGCACATTAGTGGTGGTTGAAGTGGCTCCCCACTCACTATGTAAAGCACTTTGAATAGTAAGAAAAGCTCTATATAAGTGTGAGGAATTATTATTACTATTATTATGTGCTTTTTATTTTACATGGTATTCCTAAGAGTGGAAAACTAAATGGCAGTTTGTGTGTGTATGTATGTATGTGTGTGTGTGTTTCATGATAAGATAAAACAATTTCAGGTAATTTCTATAATTAATATTTTTTTCACTATTATAATTTTCTCTTATAGTTGCAACCATTTAACAATTTTTTCGATGTCAAGTCGTGAAGCAAGAAACTGTTTTGAATCCATCTATGTGAGTCCATTTCAAAGGTGGGAAGCTGATAAAAGTGCACTGTGTTTATATTAATGGTTACAAGATAAAAACATAGGAAACACTGAACATCTTAACTAACATTATTATCATTGAATAGCAGATAGCACTGTTTCTTCTTTTCAACCTTTAAGTTTGATTTTTGCTATAAAATTCTGAAACTGTGAACTTGCAAATCAATTTGGTGATGGAATTTACCCATTCATTCATCTTCTGAAACCATACTGTATTTTCATTTTGAAAATGTGAAGCTTTGGAATCAAAAAACATCTAAAGCTCACATCAGAGTTTCAGGATTAGCTTCTTTTGCATTGTACAACATGTTCATGAGGATTTTCACCCTCTCAATGTGTTTTGTGCTCTAGACAAATTATCCTTTAAGTCTTAAAAATAATATACAGTATGTACTTCAAATTTGGTGACACTGTATTTGCTATTTTGTCACATCTGATTTGGCCATGAGAGTAGACTAAAAAAAAACAAGCAGGCACCACAGTCTGAAAAGTCTGTTTTACTTCTTTGATCTGTAAACAAATGTTAAATTACATATAAGTACTGTAGAAAGTTCCTTGTTGAATGAAAAACATGATATTGCATGAAATTGAAAGGCTGAGTACATTTGCACATTTGGCAGCTGAAAAGAAAACCTAATACAATGGTCCTAATTTGAATTTGTCAAATATGAGGGTAAATTATCGGTGTGCCAGAAAGAAAAAAAAAATCATGAAGGGTTATATAGAATTGTGAACCTATAAATAACAGCATTTCTGAAGTTTTAATAATGTTTTAAATAATACTTATTAAGGCTATTGCATTTTTACATTGATGAGTTAATATTAAACAATATCTTTCTTTCAAAAATATTAAATCAATTTAAGCATTAGTAAGAATGAAAAATGCTTATTTTGTATTCTATGCACAACAATCTATGTATAAGATAGTTTACGTATTTACAAATATGGTAAGTTAAAAATATTGAAAAATTAACAGGATAGTATAAATATTCTGTACTTAACAAGGACCCTATTCATTTATAATGCCTTGCTTTGTAGATGGATGTTTTGTCTTTGATAATGAGCCATTAAAAGATTCTGTGCCAAGATCCTGAGGGATAGGTTGCAGCATATGCATGACTAAGAACTGCTTAACAGTATTTTCAAATCTTCTTCACCACGAAATAAAAACCTGTCTAAAATCTTTGCAGTGAATTTACATTAGTAATTACGATCTCCTTTTTCCAGCAATGCACTGAATATACTAAATACTTTGATAAATATAGTGCTACTCTTTCTTTACATTTAATTTAAAATAATGTGGCTATCAGAAATTCTCAGCTTTCAGCAAAACATTTCTTATATTTTTATGGAAGCCTAAAAAGTTTTACTGCAGGCTTTTACATTAGAAGTCAAAAAATATGATTAGATACAGTACATATTTGTAATACTGCATTCTGTTTTAATTTTTTGTGTATTTTTTTTTTCTTTTTCCAGCCATACAGATAACTTGGTTCCATGCATTGTGATATTTCTTACTCTGATCTTTTACATACCCCTTGCTTTCCTCTGCAAACGGTTTGACATCCAAAACGAAAAGAAACGTGCTCCAGTATACCTGCAAGATAACAACCCTTCAGACAAGCAGCTGTATGCAATTTGCATTGATACTGGTTTCCGGTCAAGGACATACACCACAGCAAAGGTACATTATAGCCCTAGTAATTTACAAATATACTTTGAATATCCATGACAAAGGTTTAATATAGAATGTTTTCCTTGTTTTATCAACATTTTTTGAAGTCAATAAAGTTAGTAAGACGGTTATAGCTTACTAAAATGCACATAGTTTACACTTTATAGCACTAAATATCTGGCATATACAGTAAGTGGCTAGATCATTTTGGTTATTATTTTTATCATTATTTTTAAATAGTTAGCAATTACATAAAATTGCTAATATGACCAATAACAAAATATTTTTTCTGATGCAAGAAAGATGGTGTTATATTAAGTCACTTTGGATCCGTTTTTTATTGAAAGGCAAAAATATCATCAGTGACAAGAGTTTACTGTATTTTTTGTTGACTGTTTCTCAAAAGTATACTACATTCACAGCATAATAAGTTTGCTGGGATGTTAATGTCAGGTTAATATCTAGAAATTCATTTTTAGTTAGTTCCAGTAAAGACAGGCAGACTTCTAATGGTGATTTTTTTTTACCACAGTTTGAACGAAAATAAATTTTATTAACACATTAAACACTTCGATATCCCATAGAATTGGATAGCTGATCAAACTGCACAGTTGTCTTACTCAAAATGTAAAAAGTGTTAAAAAAAATATATACAATACAATACAATACAGTGTATTTTTGTATAGCCCAAAATCACACAGGAAGTGCCGCAAAGGGCTTTAACAGGCCCTGCCTCTTGACAGCCCCCCAGCCTTGACTCTCTAAGAAGACAAGGAAAAACTCCCAAAAAAACCTTGTAGGGAAAAAATGGAAGAAACCTTGGGAAAGGCAGTTCAAAGAGAGACCCCTTCCAGGTAGGTGGGGCATGCATTGTATTGACCCCCTTCTTTTGACACCCACTGCACGCCCAACCTACCTGGAAGGGGTCTCTCTTTGAACTGCCTTTCCCAAGGTTTCTTCCATTTTTTCCCTACAAGGTTTTTTTGGGAGTTTTTCCTTGTCTTCTTAGAGAGTCAAGGCTGGGGGGCTGTCAAGAGGCAGGGCCTGTTAAAGCCCTTTGCGGCACTTCCTGTGTGATTTTGGGCTATACAAAAATACACTGTATTGTATTGTATTGTAATACAATGCAGTACACAGAACAGAACAATTCCTCAATATAGTAAGAAATAAAAAATATAAATTTTACAAGTACAGAGCAGAATTTAACAGTAGATGATATATCCCATAATACGATTTGGATTTGTGTAGAGTCCTGGAGACCTCATCCTTCAAGCTGCCTCCCCCATTTGGCCATTCCACGGCTGAAACAGTGCTGGGCCAGCCAATCCGATGAAAGGACCCCTCTTTCCCACGATTCCTGCGATCCTCCATCTGGGATGACTTTTCCTTAGGCAGGCAAAATAACTTGGCAGGTGGGCCGTGGCACCAAGTGCCACATTTGAGTACTGAGAAGAAAAACAGAATAAGTGAGGGTTAGTATACAATTATAACTGTCATGTTACTTATGTTTAAGTGCTAATGACTAACAACAGAGATGCAGTCTGTACAGTTAATCAGCAGCTCTAATCAGGATATGCTAAACTGAAGTAGTGAGTCTTTAGCCAAGATTTAAAAGCTGAGACCGAAGGGGCATCTCTTATAGTAGCAGGCAGACCATTCCACAGTTTAGGTGCCCTGTAACTAAAAGCTCGACCTCCCACTGTTATTTTATTAATCCTTGGAATCATAAGCAGACCGGCATCTTGAGATCTTAATGTGCGCTCAGGTTTGTAAGTCATGAGAAGTTCAGTCAAGTAAGCCGGACCTCGACCATTTAATGCTTTATATGTTAAAAGAAGGATTTTGAAATCTGCCCTAAACTTAACCGGGAGCGAGTGTAAGGATTTAAGAACTGGAGTTATGCGTTCGTATTTTCTTGTTCTTGTAATAATTCTTGCAGCTGCATTTTGAATTAACTGGAGGCTGTATAAAGAACAGTTTGAACATCCAGTGAACACCGCATTGCAGTAGTCAATCCTACTAGAGATAAATGCATGAATTAGTTTCTCAGAATCCTGTTTATTTAAAAAGCGCCTTAATTTCCTAACATTTTTAAGATGGAAGAAACATGTTTTGGACAACTTTGTAATATGCGCTTTAAATGACATGCTAGAGTCAAAGATAACTCCTAGATTGCGGGCTGATTCAGTAAAATTAATTGGGATTCCAACTGAGTTAAATGATGACAAAATATTGTTGTTATCAGCATCATTCCCTCCAACAATTAACATCTCTGTTTTATCTGTATTTAAAGACAAGTAGTTCTCATTCATCCACTCCTTTAATTCGCTAACACACCTAATTAAAGACAACATTGGAGAAACTTTATTTGATTTAAATGAAAGGTATAACTGGGTGTCATCTGCATATGAGTGAAAATTAACATTATGTTTCCTAATGAGAGATCCCAGTGGAAGCATGTACAGTGAAAACAGTAAAGGTCCCAGTACTGAGCCCTGCGGGACACCATATTGAACTTCTGTGTATAATGATGGAGTACTGTCAGCACATTTCTGTACATATTGGAATCGATTTGATAAGTAAGAACTAAACCAAGCGAGAACGGTGCCTGTAAGCCCAACATAATTTTCTAGCCTGTGCAGTAAAATAGAATGGTCGATGGTGTCAAACGCTGCACTTAAGTCCAACAACGTAATTATAGTGGAGTTTCCTTCATCAGAGGATATCAGAATGTCGTTTACAACCTGTGTTAGTGCCATTTCTGTACTATGACCAGTGAGAAAACCAGACTGGAATTTCTCAAATAAATTGTAATGCGTAAGGTGTGTCTGAAGCTGACTGGTGACTACTTTTTCTAGTATTTTAGAGAGAAACGGTAAATTTGAAATAGGCCTATAATTATTTAGTATATGTGGGTCAAGGTCTGACTTTTTAAGTAATGGTTTAATGACTGACACTTTTAGTGTATCAAGTACTGTGCCATGCAATAATGAACTATTGATAATGTTTAGGATAGGCGCTGCAAGAACATCCATTGCACTTTTTACTAGTTTTGTTGGCACTGGATCTAGGGAACAAGTACTGGGCTTCATTTTAGAAATTAAACTTAAGACTTCCTGCTCAGTTACAGGATTAAAATTACTAAAGTGCTGAGTGCAATGTGAGACAGGGTCTACTAAGCTAGTATTTGGTTTGTACTGTGATGCAGAGATCTGGGATCTTATATTTTTAATTTTCTCATTGAAGAAGTTCATAAAGTCTGTACTGCTAATATCTGTTGGTATTTTGCACTGTTGATCTGAATTTCCATTTGTTAATTTAGCCACTGTTCTAAACAGTACCCGAGGATTTTTATTATTGCTATCTATTAATGTAGAATAATATTCTGACCGAGCTTTAAAGAGGGCTTTTTTATATTTATTAACACTCTCTGTCCATGCAATTTGAAAGACATGTAGCTTTGTTGTTCTCCATCTGCGCTCCAGTTTTCGACACTCTAATTTAAGAGCTCGAGTGTTTTCATTAAACCAGGGAGAGTTTCTATGTGCTTTGATCACTTTTGTTTTAAGGGGAGCCACTGTGTCCAAAGCATCTCTCAAGGTCACATTATAATGTGATGTTAGCTCATTTAAATTGTGTTCCGTGTTTACATTTGATGTTAACTGATGTAAATGGTTTTCCACAATTACACTCGACTTACTCAAAGTATCTATAAATTTTGAAGCAGAATTACAATCTAGATGTCGCACTGTCTTTGTTTTAATCTGTGAGTGCGCTGGCAAGGGCAGGACTAAATCAAATGTAATTAAGTAGTGATCGGAAATAACTTCATTTCATGGAGTAATAATTAAATTTTGAATTTCAACTTTGTAAGTTATAATTAAATCTAATGTGTGGTTATGATTATGAGTTGGACCTTTGACATTCTGACAAAATCCTACTGAATTTAACAAATAAGTAAAACATTTGCTAAAAGTGTCAGTTTCCACATCCATGTGTACATTAAAATCTCCCATCAGTACTACGTGATCATAATTTATAGCCAAGTCAGATAAAAGGTTGCTAAATTCAGACATGAACAATGAATATGGGCCGGGTGGTCTGTAGACTAGCACTATAATTGTGTTGGAATCTGTTTTAATATTTAAAATGAATGCTTCAAAGGATGTAAAGTTGCCTAAATTTTTAGAAGTGATTTGCATTTTGTTACAATGAATTATTCCAAGGCCTCCTCCTCAACCTGAATCTCTAGACTTATGAAGGAACGAGTATCCATCTGGTGACGCCTCAGCTAGGGGTACAGTGTCACATTTACTAAGCCAGGTTTCGGCGAGAAGACACAGATCAGATTTTGTACTTAATATAATATCATTTACCAAAACAGCTTTAGTGCCAAGAGAGCTAATGTTCAATAAGCAGCATTTAAAACTGTATGCTTCTTTCTGAATTGGTGATATACTTTTTGTTTTAATTTGAAGTAAATTTCTATTACAGATGCCCCTGGTGGAGGGTCTGGTTTTATCCCTTGGTCTAATTATACACCTTATTTTTTTGGTTATCAATTAATTTAAGGTTTGTATCAAGACTAAATTTACTGGATGCCCCAAGACAAGGATTATGGGTAACAGCTTCAGGAAAGTAACAGGTGGGATAAACAACAGGCTGTGATTGAAGATCACATGACTGCGGCCTTGATGGTGCTCTAATCAGTCAGCCAGGCAGTTTTGCTGCCATATTTTGGGATAATACATAAGATCCCCTCCAGTTAGGATGAAGACCATCTCTTCTGAAAAATCCAGGCCTTTCCCAAAAATCATCCCAATTGTTCACAAATGCTATGCTTTTATATGCACACCAGGTTTCTAGCCAGCAGTGAAGGGAATGCAATCTGCTATAAATCACATCCCCTCTATATAATCTTGGTAAGGGGCCAGATACAACTAAATTCCGACTTTTTCTTTTAGCTTTGATGCAAAGAGAGATGAAGTTCCTCTTTAATACCTCAGATTGCTGTGAATAAATATCATTAGTGCCGACATGCAGCAATAAGGTAGATACTTCATCGTCTGCGACACGGTCCAATGCGGCCTCTATGCCAGAAATCTTGGCCCCTGCGAGGCACTTAACATGAACTGCTGGTTTAACATAGTTTGGAATTCTAACATTCCACACTATGGAATCGCCAATTATGAGCACTTTCTTGTTCTCAGTTTCCACAGGTGCGCTGCGGAGTGCTGAGAATCTGTTCTGGGTCCGAATTGGTGACCTGGGTGCCGGGGACTACATTTTGGATTCTTAGATCCCCGTCTTACTGTTAACCACTCGCCCCGTGGCTGAATTGGTGCTGCTGACTTCGGCCGCGCACTGACTACAGTGGGGCCTGGAGAGACTGAAGCCGAATCAGATGTAGCCGAATTGTCTAAACAAACCGAGTCGATCCAATTTTCGGTTTGCCTAATCGCTATCAGATTCCTAACGCGGTCCTCCAATTCGCGTATTTTCCCGACCAACTCTAAATTAACTAAACACTTTTGGCAGGTGAAGCTGTCTACACTGTCGGCCGGAAAACCTGAACTGTACATGCTGCAGGACACACAACATATAAACGTGCCCTCAACGGGCAGAGTGCAGATGGAACTTACGTTTAGTGGTGATGTCATCTTCTCTGTTTTTTGAAGTAAATTAAGTGCTTTCCGCGTTCACCTGAATCACTTAGAGACTGTCGGCTTTAAGTTTCCACCACCCGCTGAGAGACTGACTTTAGTTTCTCACTGCCGGTTATTTCTACTGGTCAGCTGCCGGCTTTACTTCAGAAGAACTTGCTTAGGTGTTTGTGAAGGGCAACGTGCCTGTGGGAGACGCCGCTGCTCCGTGCTTCTGCTCGCTGCTCTTGCTCCGTGCTTCTGCTCGCTCTGCTTTCAGCGTGACAGTGACTTGGAGTTTTTGCTGTCATTTATTAAATTAATTGTAAAACAGCAAACATTTTTTTCATTAGATTTTATTGTTTTTCTGCCTTGGCTACTAATGGAGAATGTACTGGTAATGATTTTATTTCTAGTTTTTTTTTAAAAATGTTAGTACATAAGACAGGTAAGAGAGACATTCTTTAAATACAAGAGCAGAAGAAATGTTTAATTGAGAACATGTACCATAAATTCATTTTTATATACCCATAACTTACCTCTACCACAGAGAACAGCTTTGAGTTACTTTGGCTTCTTTCAAAGGAAAAAACATAAGAAAAGTCCTATGTACACAGAAAAAGAATGGTCTCAGTAACCAAGGATGAATATCCAAATAAACAAACTACTTTAATTTTATTTAGTGAACATCATTCCAAACTATTGTACATTCATCAGACAGTAAAAAGAGCTATAGGCAAAAATGCCTGATTTTACTATAACTGTTCAAGGTATAGAGTGGCACAGTGATTGATTGGTTAGTGCTGTATAGCCTCACAGATCCAAGACCCTGATTTTTGAGCTGTACTCAGTGATTCCTAAAGACCCCCTATAAGAATATGTACAGTTGTGTGCATGATCAGTGTTTTGTCCAGGGGCTATTTTATGCCGTATGTCCAGTGTTTTCAGGATAAGACACCCAAATGACCCTGAATGGAATCTAATGGTTTTGATAATGTGTTATTACATATGTAAAAAAAATATTTTAATATTTATAACTGGGGTAAAATGGGATATGAAGGGAGTGAACGTGAAAAGATAAAATACTGAAGTATGTTAAGTTTACACAAAACCAGGTTGTTATGGTGAAATTTAGAAAAGGACTACAAAGGCAGAAGGTGCAATGCATGAATGATGACAAAGATCAGAGTGAAGATGAATATCTTCAGTACAGTTTAAAAAAAGGATAGCATGTGGAAATACAGGCTTGGACTATATAATTTTCCACAATTTATACTGCACAGATAAGAGTTTGGTCAAAGGAGATTTGAATTAGAGGGCAGAAATGTTAACTACTGTGAAACTATCAATAAGCCAATCAAGAAGATTATTTGGACTGCTGTGTTCATTGTGACATTGTCCAGTTTAAAGCAGTGTATGTTTAGAAAAGATCAGGGAAACCAGTTAAAGTACTGTGGAATATAGACAAGGAGGACAGTGGTGGAAGTGACTATTATTTTGTGTTGATTCACAACGTTAACACCATTTTACAATAACTTATTTTTAGATCTATATTGTGTTGCATGGTGAAGATGGTGTCTCCGAGACCAGAGAGCTGCACTGTCCACAGAAGACCTTGTTTGAAAGAAACTCAAGAGATATATTTATCATGAGGTTTTAATTTTATTCAATTTTAATTGTTACTGGTTATTGTGAGACTATCCCGCTAAAGCATGCTTTACAGTTGTGTACTTTTTGTTCACATTACCTATTCTTTTTCAGTAAATGCAGTGTCCTGTGTAATTAAACAATACAAAATCATAAGGTTTGGGAGACTATAAAATGGGCAAAACTCCATTTCATGCTGTCAGGTGGCAATAGGTGAAACAAAACTAATCATTGAGAGCTCATGTTGTAGTCACAATGGTGTGCCCCTGTCACTCTCTGGTCAATACTGGGGATGTTTATACCATTTTGAAGACCAAAAGATGTAGAGTTGCTGGGATCCTGGATGCGAGCCCACAGGAATGCTTCCTAGTTGTTGCAACTGTGGAGGAAGAATGGAGAAAGTTAATTTTCAGTGTTCCTGCACTGTCTTTCCCTATTGTTCCTTTAAAAACTACTTTCCATAAATCTTCACCTAGTTGACACTTTTAAATTTTAATTGCATCTAGAAAGTGTCAGAGATAATCAAAAACAGTGCTTTTGGGTGTGAGGTTGATTCCAGACAATTTGTAGTTTTAATTAATATAAAATGTAAAGAGTTTCTCTCTTACCCAAATGGGCAAAAATAATGACAAATTCATTACTGTTTATTTTATTTCACCTTTTTCTCATCACACAAATAACATTAACATTGCTTATTTTAATCTAGCACTCCATATACCTTGGGCCCAATATGGAGAATTCAGCTTTGGCACAACAATGGTGGTCATTCTCCTAGCTGGTACTTGAGCCATGTGATTGTCAAGGACTTGGCAGACAGTACATGTTGGTTCTTTATGGCTGAAACTTGGCTGGCAGTGGATGAGGGGGATGGTAAGGTGGAACGAGATCTGACCCCCCTTAGGAAATGCCCAGGATTTAAAAAGGTATATATTAATATCAAATGCATGTTTCTAATTCATTCTAAACTTGGCAGCCACTTTATTAGGCACATCTAATTAATAGTCAGTTGTTTTCTTAGTTGCTCTCAGAGAACCTTGAAGTCATCCATGCATGGGCTCAGCAAGGTGTTGAAAGTATGTCACAAGGATGCTGCTGATCCAATTCTAAATTGAGTCTATAGTACATAATTAGCTTGTTTATTTGCATCACTGTCATGCTTAGTTGAGATGTAATCCAGTGATTGGGTAACTCATTGTGTTAAGAATTCACTACCATGTTCATTAAACATATGTTTTTGATATGGATGTGAGTAACACTGAGGCATCACAAGGAACACTCCTGTTTCTATTTCTCTTAGATTATTCTGTACTTACGGGGTGTATTGAAAAGGGGAATGAAACAGAGTATAGGAATCATGTGGAGAACTTTGTTTCTTGATACAGAAAGAATTGTCTGCAATTTAACATCAGCAAAACAAAAAAAAATTGGTTGTTGACTTTGAGCACACCAAACAGTATGTATCTTCGGTCACTATTCAGGAAGTGGATGTGCAAGAAGTTCACTCCTACAAATACATGAGGGTCCACATCAATGACAGGTTGGACTGGTCTCGTAACACTGAGCAACTATATTAGAAAGGGCAAAGCAGGATCTTTTTCTTAGGACACTGCGTTCCTTTAATGTGGGTAGTGACATCCTTCACGTCTTCTTCAACTCTGTGATGGCCAGTGTGATTTTCTTCGCTGTGGTGCACTGGGCTGGTAACATCACTTCAAGAGAGGTCCACTAAATAAACAAGCTGAATGAAAGGGCAAGCTCAGTTATGGGACACAATCTGGACTCCCTGGAGGTAGTAGAAAAGCAAAACTGAGTGCCATTGTGAACAATGCTGTATATCTTCACACTGACACTGAGTACTTTCATCCAACGAATCATTCAGCAGAAGTTTGTCATGAAATGCTAATGCTGATACCTCCAGTGGGTCCACAGTGTGTATCATAACTGAGTCTGCTCTTTAAATTAGCTTGTTTATTTGGTGGTCCTCTCTTGAAGTGATGTTACCAGCCCATCACACTTGCATAGGCCATCAGAAAGTTACGGAATATGTGAAGGATGTTACTATCCACATTAAAGGAAAGTAGTCTCCTGCTTTGCCCTTTTGTTATATAATTCCTCAGTTTTATGAGACCAGTCCAACCTGTGATTGATGTGAACCATGAGTACTTGTAGGAGTACTTGCACCATCCACTCCCTGAATAGTGACCGGACATAGAGGCTTTTTGATGTGGTGAATATTAATAAACAGTTCCTTGGTTTTGTTGACAGTTAAATGCAGACATGTCTCTTTGCACCAAGAAGCAAAGTTCTCAAACAAACTCCTATACTTTGTCTCATCTCCTTTCTTGATATCCCCCATAAAAGCAGAATCATCTGAGAATTTCTGCAAGCAGCATGACCTGGTGTTATAATTATAGTGTTTAGGTGATCCAGTGTTGCTTACATCCATATCAGAACCAAAGTCCTTGAGTCTAGATAGAAATTCACATACATACTCCAGCAGCAGCATACTGATAAAAAAAAACTATTACATTAAAGAATGATAAAAATGCAGCTATAACAGACAGTAACTTTGTATAATGTTAACATTTACCCCCCTGGGTGGAATTGAAGAGTCGCATAGTGTGTGGGAGGAACGATCTCCTCAGTCTATCAGTGGAGCAGGACAGTGACAGCAGTCTGTCACTGAAGCTGCTCCTCCGTCTGGAGATGATACTGTTCAGTGGATTCTCCTTGATTGACAGGAGCCTGCTCAGCGCCAGTCGCTCTGCCATGGATGTCAAACTGTCCAGCTCCTTGCCTACAATAGAGCCTGCCTTCCTCACCAGTTTCTCCAGTAGTGAGGTATCCGTCTTCTTTATGCTGCCTCACCAGCACACCACTGCGTAGAAGAGGGAGCTCACCACAACCATCTGATAGAACATCTGCAGCATCTTATTGCAGATGTTGAAAGACTCCAGCCTTCTAAGGAAGTATAGTCGGCTCTGTCCTCTCTTGCACAGAGCATCAGTATTGGCAGTCCAGTCCAATTTATCATCCAGCTGCACTCCCAGGTATTTATAGGTCTGCACCCTCTGCACACAGTCACGGCTGATGATGATGGGGTCCATGATGGGCCTGGTCCTCCTAAAATCCACCACCAGCTCCTTGGTTTTGCTGGTGTTCAGTTGTTGGTGGTTTGAGTTGCACCATTTAACAAAGTTCTTGATTAGATAGATAGATGATTAGGTTCCTATACTCCTTCTCTTGCCCACTCCTGATGCAGCCCACGATAGCAGTGTCAGTGAACTTTTGCACGTGGGAGGATTCCGAGTTGTATTGGAAGTCCAATGTATATAGGCTGAACAGGACCTGAGAAAGTACAGTCCCCTGTGGCGCTCCTGTGCTGCTGACCACAATGTCAGACCTGCAGTTCCCGAGACGCACATTCAGAGGTCTGTCTGTAAGATAGTCCACTATCCATGCCACCAGGTATGAATCTACTCCCATCTCTGTCAGCTTGTCCCCAAGGAGCAGAGGTTGGATGGTGTTGAAGGAGCTAGAGAAGTCAAAAAAACATATTTCTTACAGCACCACTGCTCTGTCCAAGTGGGAGAGGGATGGTGTAGCATGTAGATGATGGCAACCTCTGCTCCCACCTTCTCTTGGTATGCGAACTGCAGAGGGTCAAGGGCGTGGTGGACCTGTGGCCTCAGGTGGTGAAGCAGCAGCCGCTCCATGGTCTTCATCACATGTGACGTCAGAGCGACAGGCTGGATGTCATTCAGCTCACTAGGACGTGATACCCTTTGGGACTGGGGTGATGCAAGATGTTTTCCAAAGCCTCGGTACTCTCCCGTGTTCCAGGCTCAGGTTGAAGATGCGCTGTAGAGGAC
Source organism: Erpetoichthys calabaricus (assembly GCF_900747795.2). Lineage (NCBI taxonomy): Eukaryota > Metazoa > Chordata > Cladistia > Polypteriformes > Polypteridae > Erpetoichthys > Erpetoichthys calabaricus. Next base: position 126,861,795 of record NC_041399.2, read on the forward strand.
TCCCCAGCTCCAATGCACAGGCCTTCAGCAGTCGTGGCGATACTCCATCTGGACCCACTGCTTTGCTGGCACGAAGTCTTCTCAGCTCTCTTCTTACCTGGGCTGCTGTAATTATGGGTGAGGGGAAACTCTCTCCTATGCTGGTATCAGCAGAAGGATGGGTGGAGGGTGCAGTACTCTGACGTGAGAGTGGGTTAGGGTGGTCAAACCTGTTAAAGAAGTTGTTCATCAGGTTTGCTCTCTCCATGTCTCTTTTGATGGTGGCACCCGGCTTCGAGCTGCAGCCAGTGATAATCTTCATCCCATCCCACACTTCCTTCATGCTGTTATTCTGTAACTTCTGCTCCAGCTTCCTCCTGTACTGCTCCTTCGCTGCCCTGAGCTGGACTCAGAATTCCTTCTGCACGCACTTGAGCTCATGTTGATCACTGCCTTTAAAAGCCCTTTTCTTCTGGTTCGAAAGGCCCTTGATGTCACTTGTAATCCATGGCTTGTTGTTAGCATAGCAGCATACTGTTCTTACTGGAACTACAATGTCCATACAGATGTTGATGTAGTCAGTAGTGCACTCAACAACCTCCTCAATGTTCTCACTATATGATCCCTGCAGGATATCCCAGTCCGTAGTTCCAAAGCAGTCTCTCAGAGCCTGCTCTACTTCAGGGGACCACTTCCTGAATGAGCGTGTGGTTGTAGGTAGCTCCCTCACTCTTGGTTTGTAGTGAGGCTAAAGCGCAGGCAGCGGGGTGGCGCTGTATGCGTCTTTAACGTTTGCATACAGTAGCTCAATAGCCCTATTTTCCTGGGTGTTAAAATCCACACACTGGGAGAAGGCAGGTAATGTTTTGTCCAGCGTCACATGGTTAAAGTCTCCAGCGATTAGCACAAGCGCCTCGGGGTGCTGTGTTTGCAGTTTAGCAACAGTGGAATGAATGATGTCACCCGCTATCTCCACGTCCGCCCGAGGAGGGATGTAAACAATAACAACAATGACGTATCCAAACTCTCTGGGCAAGTAATAGGGACGCAGACTTACGGCCAACAGTTCGATGTCCCTGCAGCAGGTGGAGATTTTGATGTTTACATGTCCAGGGTTGCACCACCTTGTGTTCATAGAGAGTGAGTCCTCCTCCTTTCTGCTTCCCGCGGGTATTTGCGTTTCTGTCCGCTCTAACTGTACTAAACCCGGGTAGCTCCATGTTAGCATCTGGGATGTTAGTTGTTAGCCACGTTTCACAAAAACACAACAAACTGCATTCTCTGTAGGTCCTCACATTTTTCACCAGCGCAGCCAGTTCGTCAGTCTTGTTTGGTAGTGAGTTCACAGTTTTCAGGATCACAGAAGGCACAGAAGGCTTGTATCGCCAATTTCTCGCTAGCCGCTTAGCCTTTAGCTTAGCGCCAGCTCTGCTGCCACAATACGACCTTCTTACCTCGTCGGGTAAATAAGGAGCCACACTGGCACAGGCCTTTGTTCTCAGCACTTGAAGTTGACTACCTGAATAGATGAGTCTCGGTGTTTAAAAATCCATGTCCAAGTACAGGTAGTCCCCAGGTTACGGACACCCGACCTACGACTTATGAACGAGGCCTCAGCTGTGATGCATGTGCCTCATTAACTGCCGCTCTGTCATCTTTGGCTGGAGGACGCTGCAAGTAGTGGCTGGAGGGGTGCGATTTCGCTGCTCGCGCAGTGTAGTGTCCCTGTGTCCCTCGGGCGGCAAGTGAGCAGTGACCCGTGGTCCATAGTCACTGGGGCCACAGATTTCGCTCGTGTGCAGGACGGAGGCTTAATGGGGCGGTTCGCTGTCTGCCCACTATGCCGCCGCAGCAGCTACTGCTCCTGACTGGATGCAGGCTGGATGGAGCGGTGCAGGGCGTTTCACTGCCTGCCCACTACACACGGTTCCCCCCAAATCATTTTCGGTGGGCGGCTGGTAATGCTGCAAGCGGTGACCTGGTTGTGGCTGAACAGAGGCCATTGAGGGTGAACGGGGCGGTGGGGGGTAGCATTGTAGTGTGCTTTGGGTGGCTGCCTGTTGAATGGGGGCGGTGGTGGGCGATTCACTACATGCCTTTGGCCGCACCGTGTTTGTTCTCGATGGGCGGACGCACGCTGCAGGCTGCATACTGTAGTGGAGGTGACTGTGTGGTGGGTGGGTAGTGAACCGCCCCTCGCTACTCCCATTCATTCTCAATAGCAAGCCTGCTTGTTCTGTTACGTACATAGCAGGAAGTTGTCTCTTGTCAGTACACCAGACGTGCTGACGAGGGATGCCTGCCTGATGTGATACAGTGCATCCAGAAAGTATTCACAGCGCATCACTTCTTCCACATTTTGTTATGTTACAGCCTTATTCCAAAATGGATTAAATTCATTTTTTTCCTCAGAATTGACATAATGACAATGTGAAAAAAGTTTACTCGAGGTTTTTGCAAATTTATTAAAAATAAGAAAACTGAGAAATCACATGTACATAAGTATTCACAGCCTTTGCTCAATACTTTGTCGATGCACCTTTGGCAGCAATTACAGCCTCAAGTCTTTTTGCATATGGTGCCACAAGCTTGGCACACCTATCCTTGGCCAGTTTCGCCCATTCCTCTTTGCAGCACCTCTCAAGCTCCATCAGGTTGGATGGGAAGCGTTGGTGCACAGCCATTTTAAGATCTCTCCAGAGATGTTCAATCAGATTCAAGTCTGTGCTCTGGCTGGGCCACTCAAGGACATTCACAGAGTTGTCCTGAAGCCACTCCTTTGATATCTTGGCTGTGTGCTTAGGGTCGTTGTCCTGCTGAAAGATGAACCTTCGCCCCAGTGTGAGGTCAAGAGCGCTCTGGAGCAGGTTTTCATCCAGGATGTCTCTGTACATTGCTGCAGTCATCTTTCCCTTTATCCTGACTAGTCTCCCAGTTCTTGATCAGCATGATGCTGCCACCACCATGCTTCACTGTAGGGATGGTATTGGCCTGGTGATGAGCGGTGCCTGGTTTCCTCCAAACGTGATGCCTGGCATTCACACCAAAGAGTCCAATCTTTGTCTCATCAGACCAAATAATTTTCTTTCTTATGGTCCGAGAGTCCTTCAGGTGTCTTTTGGCAAACTCCAGGCGGGCTGCCATGTGCCTTTTACTAAGGAGTGGCTTCCGTCTGGCCACTCTACCATACAGGCCTGATTGGTGGATTGCTGCAGAGATGGTTATCCTTCTGGAAGGTTCTCCTCTCTCCACAGAGGACCTCTGGAGCTCTGACAGAGTGACCATCGGTTTCTTGGTCACCTCCCTGACGAAGGCCCTTCTCCCCCGATCGCTCAGTTTAGGTAGCCGGCCAGCTCTAGGAAGAATCCTGGTGGTTTCGAACTTCTTCCACTTACGGATGATGGAGGCCACTATGTTCATTGGGACCTTCAAAGCAGCAGAAATTTTTCTGTAACCTTCCCCAGATTTGTGCCTCGAGACAATTCCTTTGACTTCATGCTTGGTTTGTACTCTGACATGAGCTGTCAACTGTGGGACCTTATATAGACAGGTGTGTGCCTTTCCAAATCCTGTCCAATCAACTGAATTTACCACAGGTGGACTCCAATGAAGCTGCAGAAATATCTGAAGGATGATCAGGGAAAACAGGATGCACCTGAGCTCAATTTTGCGCTTCATGGCAAAGGCTGTGAATACTTATATTAAATTTGCAAAAATCTCAAACTTATTTTACGTTGTCATTATGGGGTGTTGTGTCTAGAATTCTGAGGAAAAAATGAATTTATTTTGGAATAAGGCTGTAACATAACAAAAAGTGATGTGCTGTGAATACTTTCCGGATGCACTGTAGCTGTACAATACTGTGCAGAAGAGCTCATCTTAACCTTTTGTCTTCACCCTTCAAGAATGTCTCTGAAACACAAATGTGAGGCAAGTGCTGGTGATACAGTAAAGAGAAAAACCATCACCATTGAAAATAAAGTAGAAATAATAAAAAGGTCAGAGAGAGGTGAAACTCCCATCATTCATTGGCAGAGCACTTGGTTACAGTCGGTCAACAATAGCATTTATTAAAATAATGTACCTGTTCCGACTTGCATACAAATTCAACTTAAGTATAAACCTTACAGTCTCTATCTTGTACGTAGCCCGGGGACTACCTGTAGTAAAAAGTGTCCAGAGAACGGGTCCACAGAAAAGAAAGTGGTAGGAGTGATCAGAGAAATAGAGAAAATGGTAGAAATATAAAGTCGTACACGGAGCTGCTGGAAAGGCTGCCACTCGCGGCGGCGCCTGAGTCATACAAGTCTCACAAACTGCAATCTACCCAAAAGGGAGTCCAGGACATCCATAGGTTCATCCACCTTCAGATCTCTGAGCTGGATGGTATTGAAAGCACTAGAGAAATCAAAAAGCATAATCCTCGCAGTGCTGCCAGCTTTGTCTAGGTGAGAATAAGCTTTTATGGAGCAGACAGATAATTTCAACCTCCACTCCAATCTTTTTCCGACAGGCAAACTGCAGTTGGTCATTTGGTCTATTACAAAAGGACTCATTAAATCTAGTCATTCAGAGGTCTTAAGGCACTGATCAATTTTATATGACTACTGAAACTACATTCTGCATAAAACACTCCCATAGCACTATACATATAAATACACTACCCCCACCATTCTGTCTCACCACAACACCTTAAAAATTGTCATATCCTTTACTGTATAGCTGACTAATTATTTTAATTTCAACATTTAAACTAGTGACATGGTTCCGTTGCCTCATAAGTTTGTCTGTCTCATTCCCTCGTCTGTTTCCCTTTCTTATACAGTACTAACTGTGTCCCGCGGCTCCGCCCGCATATTAGTAAAAAAGAACATTGAGGAGGGCCCTGCCTGGGTCCCCACTCCTGACGTCTCACTTCCCCCTCCCCTCGGCCCGCAGCCTCTGTCTCAGATTAGCACGAATATATCGATCCTGCAAGTGAACCATGATTCTTAGCATGATGAGAGAAGTCTCAAAATTAACCACAATATTCAAATAAATTATAGAAAAAAAACACAATCTAAATCCGTGAAGTAGTTCTCTCATTCACTAGCTAAGTGGAGGTAAGGTACACACCCCAAGGCTGGAGCGTGAGTGAGGAAGGGCCCGCTGCGTGTCTCCCGGATTTGCACAAATAAATCGGTACTGCAAGCGAACTATGATACATAACACAATGAGAGAAGTCGCAAAATCAACTGGAATGTTCAAGCAAATTATAGAAAAAACTCTTATCTAAATCTGTTAAGTAGTTCTCTCATGAAAAGTGGACAGACATACAGACACAGATAGTGGATTTTACATACAGTGGAACCTCGGTTCACGACCATAATTCATTCCAAAACTCTGTTTGTTTGTAAACTGATTTGGTTGTGAACCAAAGCAATTTCCCCCCATAGGATTGTATGTAAATACAATTAATCTGTTCCAGACCATACGAACTGTATGTAAATATATATATTTTTTAAGTTTTTAAGCACAAATATAGTTATTTAAACCATAGAATGCACAGCGTAATAGTAAACTAAATGTAAAAACATTGAATAACACTGAGAAAACCTTTAACAACAGAGAAAACTAACACTGCAATAGTTTGCGCTATAGCGCTACCAACCACTGGCTAAAAACACTTTTTTATAACGAGTTTTAAACACAGTGAAAAAAATGAACATTTGAAAAAATCTATAATTTAATAAACCACCAAGAAAAGTAACATTGCAACAATGCACGCTATGAACCGATCGCTGTAAACAGAAGTAAAAACAAAATCAAGCCCAGTGCATTCTTTAACTGCCTTCCTACTTTGAGTCCAGCCCTCCCTCTCGCTCGCTCATGCTGCCTGTGTGTGTGCGTCTGTCTCTCTCTCACGCTGCCTTTGTGTGTGCGCGTCTGTCTCTCTGTGGTGCTGCCTATGTGTGTGCGCGCAGCTCTCTCGCGCTGCCTGTGTGTGTGTGTTGCACGCTCTCTCTCTTGCTCGCGGCACAGGAAATGCACAGGGAGAGACTGAACATGTACAAATCGAAAGGGAAACTGGCTTGTTCGTATACCGAGTGTGTGGTCGTGAACCGAGGCAAAAGTTTGTCGAACTTTTTGGTCGTAAACCGTTTTGTATGTGTACTGAGACGTTCGTGAACCGAGGTTCCACTGTGTGTGTATGTGTATGTATATATATATATATATATATAATATATATATATGTATGTATATATATGTATATATATATATATATATATATATATATGTATGTATATATATGTATATATATATATATATATGTATATATATGTATGTGTATATATGTATATGTATGTATGTATATGTATGTATATATCTATACTAATAAAAGGCAAAGCCCTCACTGACTGACTCATCACTAATTCTCCAACTTCCCGTGTAGGTAGAAGGCTGAAATTTGGCAGGCTCATTCCTTACAGCTTACTTACAAAAATTGGGCAGGTTTCATTTCGATATTCTACGTGTAATGGTCATATCTGGAACCTGTTTTTTGTCCATATACTCTCATGGAGGAGGCGGAGTCACGTATCGCGTCATCACGCCTCCTACGTAATCACGTGAACTAAAAACAAGGAAGAGATTTACAGCACAAGTCAAACGTGGGAACGAAGGTAAATGACGTTAATTTTTGAGTGTCTTTTAATACTGTGTAAGCATACATATTAACACGTGCAATTAAACGTGCATTTACGGGGTGATTTCTCAGGCTTAAAAGCTCGCCTTTTATTCAAGAGGTAAATGCAAACTGTTTTCATTCTGAAGGGCACAAACCACGTTAGATTTCATGCTCAAGAGTAAACTCAGCACACAGCTTGGTCATATTACAACCGGTTCATTTTCCTCAGTTTAAAAAGGTTTACTTTTCTTCTTAATAAAATTTTTAAAGCAGTACTTCGCCGCTGCGAAGCGCGGGTATTTTGATATATATCAAAATATATCGCGTCATCACGCCTCCCACGTAAGCACGTGAACTGACCCGCTGCCGTTTGCAATGCCATATTCGCGAGATTCAAGTTTAATGAGAAGACACTTTTAACTGCCGGGTCTTAGCTAACATTTAATAAACCCGTGGACATCGCAACATCACACAAGAGAGCGGATCACGTGAAGTGACTGAACGCAGCAGGAGTGATCACTTCGATGAATCAAACCTGTTCAAAGAACAAATAACACAATTGATAAGGTACGAACAGAATATGAAACCGATTGTGGATTTGCGTACAGCCACTGAAACTTTGTGACGGCACGAGACTTCAGGTCACGTGTCTGCAAAACAACCTCATTGAGGCAACTATTTTTACTGGCGGTGGCTCAGGGGAGAGAGTTTTTATTCCTCGCATCCCCGTTACACCCTCTGATCTCCCATTTCAATTCAAACGCCTACAATTTCCACTAAGGCTCTGTTTCGCAATGACAATCAATAAGTCTCAGGGACAGACCCTACAAAAGGTTGGCATTGATTTGAGGCAGGACTGCTTTTCACATGGCCAACTGTACGTTGCATGCTCAACAGTAAGCTACCACACAGCTTGGTCATATTACAAGCAGAGGGGCGAACTGACAACGTGCTATACAAAGAGATCCTTAACAAATAATTATTGATACATTTTCCCTTGGTTTAAAATGGTCCTGTTTAATGCTAAAAACAAGAAATCGACAGCCGAAACACGAAACGCAGTTTATAGTATTCCATGCAATTCTTGCTCAGCTGTATACATAGGACAAACGTCAAAAAGAATTTCAACACGTGTACAGGAACATCGCAACGCTGTCAGAAGAAAGGACGCACTATCTTTGATATATGCACATACTAAATCGACAGGACACACATTCAACTGGGACAACGTGAAAGTAAAATGTAAGGCCAGTAGAAAAAGCGCCAGAGAGTTGGCCGAGTCTTGGCTATCAGATGAAAATGCCATGAACAGACACTTGGACATAAACCCAGCATATGCCAACTTAAGAAGGACATATGCGCTTTAATTTAACGATAAACCCCCCCCCCCCCTTTTTTTTGATCATACGGACTTAGTCACCTCCACCCACCACCCCCTGAATGTGCTGCTATATATTGCCTTTGATTCTTATAAGTCTAAGCATTATCCTCTGATGAAGACCCCTGATAGGGGTTGAAAGCTCAGGAATAAATCTATTTTATGATACGTGATTCGTTTTTTCTCCCTTTGTGGATCTCCAACTGCAAATATGCAAACCGTATCACAGACCTTCTCTTCCATTCATATATATATATATATATATATATATATATATATATATATTTATCAAAATACCCGCGCTTCGCACCGGCGAAGTACTGCTTTAAAATTTTAAATAATAAACTGAGGGAAATTATACCAATAATTATTTGTTAAGGATCTCTTTGAATACCATGTTGTCAGTTCGCCCCTCCGGTTGTAATATGACCAAGTTGTGCGCTGAGCTTACTCTTGAGCATGCAACGTATACTTAGCCATGTGAAAAGGAAATCAAGAACAGCAAGACCGCGCCAGCTGCGGAGCTCAGCTTGAAGCGAAATGAAGTGAATGAAATGAGGTGAATGGGAGGGGAGATGATCACGTGACTCCAACACCCGCCTTAACTCTCCATCCCTCCACAAACACACAAACACAGTCTCTCCGATCCCAACTCTCCTTTATATATATAGATAAATAGCAAAATACCCGCGCTTCGCAGCGGAGAAGTAGTGTGTTAAAGAGGTTATGAAAAAGAAAAGGAAACATTTTAAAAATAACGAAATATGATTGTCAATGTAATTGTGTTGTCATTGTTATGAGTGTTGCTGTCTTTTATATATATAATATACACACACACACATATAAACATATATATACATATACATATATATACATATCTACATATATATATATACATATACACATCCACATATATATATATATATATATATATATATATATATATATATATATATATATATATATATATACACATATCAACATATATATATATATATATATATATACACACACACATACATACACACACACACACACACACACACATACATACATACATACATACATATATACATATATATATATATATATATATATATATATATATATGAATGGAAGAGAAGGTCTGTGATACGGTTTGCATATTTGCAGTTGGAGATACACAAAGGGAGAAAAAACGAATCACGTATCATAAAATAGTTTTATTCCTGAGCTTTCAACCCCTGTCAGGGGTCTTCATCAGAGGATAATGCTTAGACTTACAAGAATCAAAGGCAATATATAGCAACACATTCAGTGGGGGGTGGGTGGAGGTGACTAAGTCAGTATGATCAAAGGGTGGGGGGGGTGTATCGTTTAATTAAAGTGCATATGTCCTTCTTAAGTTGGCATATGCTGGGTTTATGTCCAAGTGTCTGTTCATGGCATTTTCATCTGATAGCCAAGACTCGGCCAACTCTCTGGCGCTTTTTGTACTGGCCTTAAATTTTACTTTTACGTTGTCCCAGTTGAATGTGTGTCCTGTCGATTTAGTATGTGCATATATCAAAGATAGTGCGTCCTTTCATATATATATATATATAATATATACACACACACACACATATATATATATATATATATATATATATATACATATATATACACACATATATATATATATATATATATATATATATATATATATACACATACAGATATATATATATATATCTGTATGTGTATATATATATATATATATATATGTGTGTGTATATATATAATATATATCTGTATATGAATGGAAGAGAATATATATATATATATATATATATATATATATATATATATATATATAGCAAAATACCCGCGCTTCGCAGCGGAGAAGTAGTGTGTTATAATATATGTGTATGTGTATATGTATATATATATGACAATTACATTGACAATCATGTTACGTTATTTATAAAATGTTTCCTTTACTTTTTCATAACCTCTTTAACACACTACTTCTCCGCTGCGAAGCGCGGGTATTTTGCTAGTATATATATATACATACATATACACACATACATGCAGTTTCAATAACATAGAAATCAATATAAACAACATTAACATCATTATCATATGAGAATATGAAGTAATATATAAGAAGCACATTTCATATAAATATAAATTATTAAACAGTAAAATCTTCTTCTGTAATGTGCTACCGTGGCTATTCGTTTGTCTGTCCAGGATTTTAAATCACCTGTAGCTCGCAAACCGTTTCACCTATTGACTTGAAATCTGGTACACATATAGAACGTCACGTCTACTATCCGCTTTATGGGTGATGATTGTATTACTCTTTTTATCCATCCATCCATCCATTTTCCAACCCGCTGAATCCGAACACAGGGTCACGGGGGTCTGCTGGAGCCAATCCCAGCCAACACAGGGCACAAGGCAGGAAAAAATCCTGGGTTTTTATCTTTATTTTATTTTATTTTATTGTAGAATCAACTCCTATCTGCGCACACCAGGGCGGCCGTGGGCGGATGCGTATGGTGTATTCACTCCACGTTATCGTGCATTGCGCTGTCACTGGTATTTTGATAAAAGAATTTGAACAACATATAAGAAGCGTATAAATTATTAAACAGTAAAACATTAACATTTAAGAAGTAAAGTTACATTAAGTACTACTGCAGTGCCTTCGGGTATAACTCATTTTTTGTTTGCTCATTACATGCTTAAATGTATACATTTTTTGGTGCACCTACCCGAGAACATGCGACATATAACCGAGCGTGGGAGAAGCATGGATTTTAAACACGCATTGAGTTCATCTGCTGGTCTCCCTCGTGAAATAACTGGTAATGTTTGACTAAAATCTACAGCGAGTAAAACGACATTACCTCCTATTTTTTTTTTTTTTTACGATCTCTGAGATCTTGCTTTTTTCGGTTCAAGGCTTCATAAGCTCTTTTATGTTCTATGGTGTACTTATCCCAAACCATCATCTTTGAATGTTGCAAGACTTTTGCCTTGTATGTAGATCGGGGTAATTACATTCATTGCATTCCTAGTCTGAATCACAATCCGATTGTATGGGTGGTTACCTGGCACTGTAGGGTTGCTACCCGTCCTTTAAAATACGGAATCGTCCCGTATTTGAGAATGAAATTGCGCGTCCCGTTTTGAATCAATACGGGACGGAATTTGTCCCGTATTTTTTTTATCATTTTTTTTAAAGCAGCGTCTCATGCAAATCATCCCACACGCATTTTATGAAGATGCCTCCTTTCCTACTTTTGATTGGGTAATACTTGATGCCATCGTTAGTTTGATTGGTCTTTTTAACTGTCCAGTGAGGAGGGCGGGTCTTTTAAGTAGAGTCTGCAAAGTCTTGGCACTGGGATGTGGCACCCGCTGCAGTATGCGTCCCTTATTTTTTTGTATTAAAAGTGGTAACCCTACCTGGCAGGTAACACTTATGTTTGGTCATGAAGTCGTCTAAAATCAGCCACGTGCCCACTTTTAATTGTGAGAAGCAGATATATATAGCCAAATTCTCGCGCTTCATTGCGGCGAAGTACTGCTTTTAATTTTTTAAGAAGAAAGTAAAACCTTTTTAAACGGATCGAAAATATACCAATAACAATTTGTTAAGGATCTGTTTTTTTGTGAACCTCGCTTTTCACAGCTGTCCCGCTACGGCGTGTGTTTCGTTTATTTGACAGTATGTAGATCGTGGTAATTAAATTCATGGCATTCGTTTTCTGAATCACAATCTGACTGTATGGATGGTTACCTGCCAGGTTACGCTTGTGGTTGATCAGGAAGTCGCCTTACATCCGCCACGTGCCCTCTTTCTGTTCCCAGAAGCTGATCATAGAATGGTTTTAATAGTTTACTTTCAAATAATGCAAAGAGTATGCGACACGTGTTTCTCCTTAATTCTGGGCTCATCAGGCATACACACTCACTGCATCCCCTCTCGAGAATCGAATATCGTCAGCGCCAGAGTTGAAGCCCCTAACATTGCTGTCAGCAAGTCGGCTAACATCCGCCATGTGCCGTCTTTCAGTTGCGAGAGGCAGATCATAGAATGGTTGAAACTGTTGCCCCTAACGTTGCGCTACGGCGTGTGGTTCGTTTATACCTCATGTCTTCTCATTAAACTTTTATCTCGCGAATATGTTATTGCAATCCGCAGCGGGAGCGTTTCTATAAACTTAATTTAAACTTACGTTTTACACTGTGCTTTGTTTCCCTTATGAACATGCTTGTATGCTTCACTCGCTCCCTTCTCAATTGTTTAATGAATTTTTTGTTCTTCGCTGTTTGCGGCTCCTCCTTCATTTGTCCCTACTGCATTCACAGTCTTTTCACGTTATTGCAATCCGCAGCGGGAGCGTTTCTGTAAACTTAATTTAAACTTACGTTTTACACCGTGCTTTGTTTCCCTTATGAACATGCTTGTATGCTTCACTCGCTCCCTTCTCAATTGTTTAATGAATTTTTTGTTCTTTGCTGTTTGCGGCTCCTCCTTCATTTGTCCCTACTGCATTCACAGTCTTTTCACGTGATTACGTGGGAGGCGTGATGACGTGACACTCAACTCCTCCTCCCACGGCCATCGAGATGCCGTCCATTACAGTATATTGTGAAAAAAGAGGTTCCAGTTATGACCATTACGCATTGAATTTCGAAATGAAACCTGCCTAACTTTTGTAAGTAAGCTGTAAGGAATTTGCCTGCCAAATTTCAGCCTTCCACCTACGCGGGAAGTTGCAGAATTAGTGATGAGTCAGTCAGTCAGTCAGTCAGTCAGTCAGTCAATCAGTGAGTCAGTGAGGGCTTTGCCTTTTATTAGTATAGATATATATATATATATATATATATATATATATATATATATAATGTGTGTGTGTGTGTATATATATATACAGTGGAAGCTCTAGATACGAGTTTAATTCGTTCCAGCACTGAGCTTGTATAGTGAATTTCTTGTATCTAGAACAAAACTTCCCCATTGAAAATAATGGAAATCCAGTTAATCCGTTCCGCACCCCCAAAAATATGAACATGAACAAATAACTGATAAAAAATATATACTGTAGTTTACCTTTAATTAAAGTTTACCTTTAATAAATAACACTGGTAAATAAAACGGGTTACTGTGGGGAAGGAGAGTCCCCCTCTGATTCAGGAAGGCTCTCTCTTCTTGGGAATTTTACCCCACTGGAAGCAGGTTCTGGGTCAGAATCACTTGACTTTCTTTTAGTTGCAGGTTGCTTTACCAAAAACTTACCTAATGACACTTGCTTCTGTCTTCTTTTTAAGATGCCCCTAAAATGCGACACTACATTGTCATTACACAAGTTCATGGTGCGCCCACACACTGCTTTATTAGGGTGATTTTCTTCAAAGAAAGTTTTTACTTCTTCCCACTTTGCTAACACTTCTTTAATCTTACTGGAAGAGAGGGTCTCATCCCCTGCTCCCTCCTCCACTAACGAAAGCTCTTCTACCACCTCTTGCTGCTGCTCCTTGTGAAGTTCCTTAAGTTCATCCGTCGTAAGTTCTTCACTATGCTCCTCCACTAACTCATCCAGATCAGCACCATCCACATCCAGACCCATACTTTTCCCCAGAGATACAATTTCTTCGACTAGCTGCACTGTTTTGTCCACAGGTTGAGGATCGAAACCTAAGTCAGGAACACTCTGAGGCCACAGTTTTTTCCATGCCGAATTCAGGGTCCTCACTGAGACTTCTTCCCAGGCCTTATCAATAAGGTTTAAACAATTTAAGATGTTGAAGTGATCCTTCCAAAATTCTCTGAGGGTCAGGCTTGTATTTTCGGTCACTTCAAAACACCTTTGAAACAAGGCCTTCGTGTACAGCTTTTTAAAGTTGGAAATTACTTGCTGGTCCATGGGCTGGAGAAGTGGAGTGGTGTTGGGAGGAAGAAACTTGACTTTGATGAACTGAAATTCCTCCAGCAAATCATCTTCAAGCCCTGGAGGATGTGCAGTAGCATTATCCAGGATGAGCAAAACCTTGAGTGGCAACTTATTTTCGTGAAGATATTTCTTCACTGAGGGGCCAAAAACTTCATTGACCCACTCAATGAAAAATTGCCGTGTTACCCAGGCTTTGCTGTTGGCCCGCCACATCACATTCAGTTGTTTTTTCTGCACCTTCCCCCTCTTGAAAACTCGTGGATTTTCTGAGTGGTAGACGAGCAACGGCTTGATTTTACAGTCTCCACTTGCGTTGGCGCAGAACAAGAGGGTAAGCCTATCTTTCATTGGCTTGTGGCCAGGCAAAGATTTCTCCTCTTGCGTGATGTAGGTCCTCTTAGGCATTTTCTTCCAAAAAAGACCTGTTTCATCACAATTAAACACTTGCTGGGGAATAAACCCCTCACTAGTAATAAATTGTTGGAACTCTTGCCCAAATTTATCAGCAGCAGCTGTATCAGAGCTGGCAGCCTCCCCATGTCGCACAACACTGTGAATACCGGTTCTCTTTTTAAATTTTGCAAACCATCCATGGCTTGCCTTAAATGCCTCCTCATCTTCAGCCGACGTACCTGGTGTTTTTCGGAGAAGGTCCAAGTACAGCGTCTTAGCCTTAGCGCAAATGATAGCTTCTGACACCGAATCGCCTTTTAACTGCTTCTCGTTAATCCATACCAACAACAGCTTCTCAACATCTTCTACGAGATTTGGACGGTGCTTGGAAGTCACGGTAACTCCTTTGGCCACATTAAGTTTCTTAATTTGTTCCTTCTTCTTCAGAATAGTGCAGATCGTCGATGTCGAACGGCCGTAAGTCTTTGCCAGTTCTGTCACTCTTACACCACGCTCATGTTTATCTATGATTTCTTTCTTAATTTCAACGGCCATGGCTTCCTTTTTTTTCTTTGAGGCAACAATCTTCTTGAGAGGCATCGTGGAATAATTATTTTCACGTTAAATGTGGGCAGCGTCAGCTTGGAATAATTATTTTCACATTAAATGCGGGCAGCGTCAGCTTGGAATAATTATTTTCACATTAAATACGGGCAGCGTCAGCTTGGAATAATTATTTTCACATTAAATGCGGGCAGCGTCAGCTTGGGTAAATCCCCGAGTCGAGGCGAATCGGGAAACGCGTCACGCATACCCACAGCCTGGCTCGTGGCTTGTTACGTGAACCAATGCTCGTATTTAGATCCAAATTTTTCGCTCATACTTTCCTCTTATCTTGAATTTCTCGTATACAGAGGTGATCGTATCTCGAGGTTCCACTGTATATATATATATATATGTGTGTATATTACCCCATCCAATGGCGGCGCGCTTAGACGCTGCGGCTGTGTGCTCTCCGACTCAGATTGTGTTTTTTCCACCCTGCCTGGATAAATACACGTATAGCCAGCAGGATATTTTATCTATCGGTTTACGGAGCGAGAGTTGCTCGACCTCCGAGTTTCTCCGTGTCCACAACATTCCGGACGACATCGCACGAACACCGGGCTCTCCGTGGATTACAATCCCAGCTTCAAGGAGCCGGCGGCGGCGCAAAGAACGTAAACAAAAGAGGGGGTGCCGAGGCGGCGTGCTAGTGAGGCTAAGGAAGCAGCCACACAAACCACCGCTTCCAAGCATTTTCTCCTCAAATGTGAGGTCGCTGGCAAACAAACTGGAC